>NC_086453.1:20493509-20723555 GCF_028390025.1 Pseudophryne corroboree | reverse complement strand
GCTCATTCTGTGGGAATTTTGGCTCATTCAGTGTGGCATAATGTGAATTTTAGTTCATTCCATTTGGGAAAAAGTGTAAGGGGCACCAGTACTAGATAGTATAAGGGGTCCTACTATTGTGGTGCATAATGTGTATATGGTGTGGTACACTACACTTATGAACACCCCCCCTTTTGAGTGACCACGTCCCCTTTTGAGTGGCCATGCACCCTTTTACAACCTTCACTTTTCCACACCCTTACTTCAAAATTTCCACTTCGACCACTGCTGCTAATAATATAACTAATAAGGTTTCTTCCATCTCATTGTAGAAAGAACTATTATCCATAAGTACCAAACTAGGTAGTCACCATGATCATACTACAAGGGTTACATGCTGAATGAAATGGCAATGCCTGGATGAGATGACATAAGAAGGGGGTATTAAAAAATTCTGAAGCAAAATTCAAGATTCTTACAAAATATGAGATTCGTTAATTGTTCATTCTACCCATGAGAAAAGCAGGTAAGGTTATTATATTGAGTAAACTACATGAGTTACAACCTAGGTAACATATTTTAAAATTATAAGAACACACTACAAATAAAAGATTGTTTTTATTATAGAGATGCTCACCAAGTATGTGCTGCTTTGTCTCTGTTACTGTTCCATTTCCTGGCAGGCCTCCTATTTTATGCAATAATAAAAACATTGAATGCAGTAGTTTTTTTTAATATCTCACTTTCATCTGTAAGTTATAGTTTCTTAAACAATTAAAGAAACATCAATTAGTGTTTTAGAAACTATTTAGTACTCTAATTATATATATATATTTTTTCTAAAGTGTAAAGCAGGAGTGCATGGTAAATAAAGAGAATTAGTATCAGTGGCATCAGAAGGCAGGTGCGGGGGGTGCAGCCCACACCCAGGTGTCACCATCAGAAGGGGTGACACCAAAGTGCCAACTCTTCTGCAGTGACAGGAGCTGAGTGCTGCAGTGTGATAATCTCCTGCAGCACTCGGCTCCTGTCACAGATTAGAGCTGGCACTGCACGCTGTCCAGTCTCCGGAGTCAGCAAGCATCTTTGAGGAAGCTGGCCTCCTTCTCACCGCTGCCATCACTGCTACCCATGGGCTCTGCCACTGTGGACTACACCTCTGCACAGCTGCTGACCACAGCCCCTTCCGCACCTCCACTGCTCATCTCATTAGGCAATGTTACCCTGCTTCGCTATGTCCCTGCTGTCACTCTCCCTGTGCCTGCTGTCACTCTCCCTGTCTCTGCTGTTACTATGTCCCTGCTGTCACTCTCCCTGTCTCTGCTGTTACTATGTCCCTGCTGTCACACTCCCTGTGCCTGCTGTCACTCTCCCTGTCTCTGCTGTTACTATGTCCCTGCTGTCACACTCCCTGTCCCTACTGTCATTCTCCCTGTCCCTGTTGTCACTCTCCCTGTACCTGCTATCTCTGCTTTCACTCTCCCTGTCCTTGCGCTCACTCTCCTGTCCCTGCTGTCACTCTCCCTGTCCCTGATGTCACTGCTGTCACTCTCCCTGTCCCTGCTGTCACTCTCTCTGTCCATACTGTCACTATCCCTGTCACTGCTGTTTCTCTCGCTCCCTGTCCCAGAATTGTGGATCATACTATGTGGCATATTGTGAATTTTGGCTCATACTGTGGGACATATTGTGAATTTTGGCTCATTCCGTGTGGCATATTGTGAATTCTGGCTCATTCTATATGGCATATTGTGAATTTTGGCTCATTCCGTGTGATGTAATGTGAATTTTGGCTCATTCTGTGGGAATTTTGGCTCATTCAGTGTGGCATAATGTGAATTTTAGTTCATTCCATTTGGGAAAAAGTGTAAGGGGCACCAGTACTAGATAGTATAAGGGGTCCTACTATTGTGGTGCATAATGTGTATATGGTGTGGTACACTACACTTATGAACACACCCCCTTTTGAGTGACCATGTCCCCTTTTGAGTGGCCATGCACCCTTTTACAACCTTCACTTTTCCACACCCTTACTTCAAAATTTCCACTTTGGCCACTGCTGCTAATAATATAACTAATAAGGTTTCTTCCATCTCACTGTAGAAAGAACAATTATCCATAAGTACCTAACTAGGTAGTCACCATGATCATACTACAAGGGTTACATGCTGAATGAAATGGCAATGCCTGGATGAGATGACATAAGAAGGGGGTATTAAAAAATTCTGAAGCAAAATTCAAGATTCTTACAAAATATGAGATTCATTAATTGTTCATTCTACCCATGAGAAAAGCAGGTAAGGTTATTATATTGAGTAAACTACATGAGTTACAACCTAGGTAACATATTTTAAAATTATAAGAACACACTACAAATAAAAGATTGTTTTTATTATAGAGATGCTCACCAAGTATGTGCTGCTTTGTCTCTGTTACTGTTCCATTTCCTGGCAGGCCTCCTATTTTATGCAATAATAAAAACATTGAATGCAGTAGTTTTTTTTAAATATCTCACTTTCATCTGTAAGTTATAGTTTCTTAAACAATTAAAGAAACATCAATTAGTGTTTTAGAAACTATTTAGTACTCTAATTATATATATTTTTTCTAAAGTGTAAAGCAGGAGTGCATGGTAAATAAAGAGAATTAGTATCAGTGGCATCAGAAGGCGGGTGCGGGGGGTGCAGCCCACACCCAGGTGTCACCCTCGGAAGGGGTGACACCAAAGTGGCAACTCTTCTGCAGTGACAGGAGCTGAGTGCTGCAGTGTGATAATCTCCTGCTGCACTCGGCTCCTGTCACAGATAAGAGCTGGCACTGCACGCTGTCCAGTCTCCGGAGTCAGCAAGCATCTTTGAGGAAGCTGGACACGCCCCTGGAGCAAAGGAAAAGAGATCATGTGAGGCCACACCCCTTTAAATTAGGCCACACCCTTTTGGGGTACCTGTGGATCTGGTGGGCTGTGCCGGGGGTGTAATAATACACCCAGTGATGCCTCTGATTAGTATATAGAGAGTTGGGGCCAAATTTAATAGAGTGAGTTTTTCAGAAAGTGAGAGATTTGGTAAGGTTTTTCAGTTTTTTTTAAAATGGCAATTATTTACACTGCAAAACCAGGTTGATCTTGCTGTGTAAATGATTGCCACTTTAAATAAATCTGCAAAACCTTACCAAATCTCTCACTTTTTGAAACTCTCACTCTATTACATTTACCCTTGGTTTGAAAAAGGCTACAAAAACATAGTATTCCATGAAACCAGAGCTAAAATGCTGGGCAATCCCCAGAAAGCCATATGCCTATCAGTAGTAATGTATGTATTAAATAATATCTTAAATTAATAATTCATTTTTATTTATTGATGAGAGCAATATTATAAAAATATATATTTGGGACAATAATGTAGAGTAATTAATAGAGAAATATGATTTATTAATTATAATACATTTCTAATATCTAAATGATTGTTAAAATGGCCAATAAAATGTACTTATTGCAAAGGAATCCAGTGATAAAAATTGTCACTATGAATGGTAAATGATAAAATGTTATTTATTTATTTATTTATTTATTTCAACCATCAAAACATATATTTATTGGCTCTATGTATTACAAACCTTATATCTAGTAATTGGTCATCCTACCCATGAGCTTAATAGGTTAGGTTGTCATTTTTAGTCTACCATACAAATTACAAACTAGGTAAATTATTTTTTAAATAATAAAAAGACACTGCATATAAATTATTGTTTTTTCTATAGAGATTCTCACCAATTCCTTGCTTCACAGTCCATGTCATTGCTCCTGTTCCTGGCAAGCCTCCTATTTTATACAAAAATAAAATAAAGGTATTACAGCAGTTTGTTTTAGAAACTATAATTTACAGAGGAAAATTAAGTATTTATACAACGAATGAAACATCAATTAGTGTGTATCATTTATGAATTATATTAAGTTTCTAATGTGTAATGATTGCTTATAAGGCCAATAAAATATACTTATGACAAAAGAAACCATTGATAACATTTGTCAATATAAATGGTACACATACTGTATCATAAAATATTATTTATTTATTTATTTTCCCTATCAAAAACACATATTTATTGGCCCTATATACAGCAAACTTAGAAAATATATAAAATATTATTGGTTAATGACTTTTTTACTCAATATTTTTCCTCCTAATAATATTATAAGGTTCCTTCCATCTCATCCTATAAATAATTAACACCCTTAAAATACCAAATAATGTAGTCCTCATGATCAGACAGATGTGTGTTCTCTTGTTGCTGTGCAGCGTATGCTATACAGTTTGTGAGTCTTGGAATAGGTCCTGATTCAGGTTGGATTGCAAATTCTGCTAAGTAGCAGAATTTGTAATCCTTGTGAACGCATGATGGTGGTCGCCCATCGCAGGGCAAGGCCACCCAGCATGATGAATGCCTCCCCCCCACATATTTTATAAAGCAGAAATTGTGATCACATTGCAATTTCTGCTGGATAGCAGAAATTAAAGTTGCCTCCTGCCGACGCAGCTTAGCTGCACCTGCAAGATGCCCGCCACCATCTTTCTGATCATGATGACTGCATGCATCATCATTCAGCTGTCACGATCATGCCCACACCATGCCCCCCTGTTTTGATGACACCACCCCTGTTTCCCCACCACTGCACCCCGCAATGCTCTATCTCCACCTAGGAAATGAAGCAATGCCACCCCACCACCAGGCGAATGCCTCTGCCTAATTGACAGGCAGATGTGTTCACATTTTCTGTGGGCACCTGCAGTAAATACGGGCACAAGAGCAGGACTGGCGCTGCACATGCACCCGCATCCTTTTTGTAATTTTTGCGGTTGGATCGCAACTGTAAGCATTTGTAGCCTAGGGGCCTATAGCTCCTCTGTAATGTGTATACATTGCGGGAAACCAAAGGAACTACAATGGAGGAGGACATATCTGTATAACATGGGTAACTCACTGGGTGTAACAGCAATGCCTGGATGAGATGACGTGTAACGTGGGAATTACAGGATACTAAAGCAAGACACATGACACTTAAATTGCCTGAGATCCAGTAATTAATCATCATACCCATGAGATTAACAGGTAAGGTAATCATTCTGAGCATACTATACTATACGATTTTCAATTTAGGTCACAGTTTTAAATTATAAAAATACACTACAAATAAATGAGTGTGAATTTTTTGATGCTCACCAATTGCTTGCTGTATTGTAGTATTTAATGTTCCTGTTCCTTGCAAGCCTCCTATTTTATGTAATAATAAAAATATTTATTACAGTAGTTTGTTTTAGCAACTATAACTTACAGATGAAAGTGAAATATTTATACAATGGATGAAGCATTGATTAGTGTTTTAAAAACTTTTACTTAAGTTAAAGTACTCTAAGTAGATATATATTTTTTTCTAAAGTGCAAAACAGGAGTTTATGGTACAGTACATATAGATACATGCAATGAAAAATTTGAATCTGCACATCTATTAGTATAAACACATTCTGTTTGTAAAATGCAAAAAAAAATAGTATACACCCAAACAAGCACTAAAATATTGAAAATCCCCAGTTTATGCATGCAAAAAAAATTGTATTTAAAAAAAAACTAGTGCTAAAATGCTTAAAAATCCTCAGAAAGCAAAATGCAAAGCAATAGTACTGTATGCATTAAATAAGATGTAAAAAAATTATATTAATATTAAAGAACTATTGAAAGCAATATTGTATAATTTTATATTTGGGACCATACTCTTTTGCAGAGTGATTACCTTAATATGTAAATATGATTTATTAATTATATTCAGTTTCTAATATTTAATAATAGCTAATAAGTCCTATAAAATGTACTTATGACATAGCAAACAATATATTTATAAAACAATATTAGTTTATTAATTTGATTACTCAATAAATTTTCTTCTAATAAGATAATTAATAATGTTTCTTCCATCTCATAATTATTGCCCATAAAATACCAAATGAGGTAGTCATACTGCAAGGGTTACATGCTCAATGAAATGGCAAGACCTGGACAAGATGATATGTGATGGGGGAATTACAAAATTCTAAAGCAAAATTTATGATTGTTACACAACATGAGATTCAGTAACTATTCATCCTAGCCAAGAGATTAATGGGTAAGGTCAAAATCTTGAGCAAACTAAATGATTTACGATCAGGATAACATATTTTGAAATGACAAGAAGACACTATAAATAAAAAAATGTTTTTACTATAGAAATGCTCACCAATTATTTGCTGGTTTGTCCCGGGTACTGCTCCGGTTTCTGGCAAGCCTCCTATATTATGCAATAATAAAAACATTGAATGCAGTAGTTTATATAAGAAACTATAACTTACAGATGAAAGTGAAATATTTATACAATGAATGAAGCATCGATTAGTGTTTTAAAAACTTTTACTTCAGTTAAAATTTTCTAAGTAGATCTAATTTTTTCTAAAGTGTAAAATAGGAGTGTATGGAACAGTACATATAGGTACATGCAATAAAAAATTTGAATCTGCACATCTATTAGTATAAAAACTTTCTGTTTGTGAAATGTAAAAAAACATAGTATTCAACCAAACCAGTGCTAAAATATTAAAAATCCCTGGCAAGCCACATGCCAAGCAGTAGTAATGAATGTAATAAGAATTGAACACAAAGGAAAAATTTTTAATTATATTAAATTAACAATATTAATTAGTAATAAATATGTGGCCATACTGATTTATAGAGCAATTCAATTAATAGACAAATATGATTTCTAATTTATATTCAGTTTCTGATATTTAATAATTGATAATAGGGCCAATAAAATATACTTATGTCAAAAGAAACCATTGATAATTTCTGTTACTATAAATGGTACACACATGATCAAATATTATTTATTTAACCCTTCAAAATCACATATTTATCAGCCCTACATATAACAAAATTATTATATATATAAAATAATATTGGTTAATGAATTTAATTAATTTTCCTCCTAAAAGGAGAATACATTTTTTTTGTTGCATCTCATTCTATAAATACAGATGTGTCCTCATACAGCTTGTCTCCCTGCACATTAAAATGCCCTTCTAGTCACGCTAGGCTGTGATGTGAGTCAGTAGCGCTGAGCATCTTTTTGGTGACTTTTTCTGAAGAGTAAAGCAGGCTTGCATGGTACAATTAGAGAAGGTACATGCCATGAAAAAATAAAAACCTGCCTTTCTATTAGTATGAAAATACACTGTTTGTAAAATACAAAAAAAAATAGTATTCCTTGAAACAATAACTAAAATGCTGGAAAATCCCCATAAAGCCACATGTCAATCAGTAGTACTTTATGTATTAAATAATATTAATTAACTAATGAGGGCAATATTTTTTAATAATATATTTGGGACCATGTTGTTGAGAAATATAATGGATAGACAAATATGATTTTTTATTTATATTCAGTTTGTAATAATTAATGATTGGTAAAAAAAAGAAACCATTGATAATTTATGTCACAATGAATGTAACACACTTGATAAAATTATATTTATTTAACCCATCAAAAACATTTTTTTGAGGCTTTATGTATAGCAAACTTAATATATTTATAAAAATATTGATTTATTCATTTGTATTCTCAATAAATGTAATGCTAATAAGATAATTAATACAATTTATTTCATCTCTTTCTATAATAAACTGTTAACTATAAATACCAAATCAGGTAGTCATCATAGTCATGCTAAATTGGTTACACACTGAGTGCAATGGCAATGATTGGATAAGATAGCATGTAGTGAGAGAATTACAGAATACTGAAGAAAGATACATGATCCTTACAAAACCTGAGATCCATTAATTGTTCATTCTAACCATGAGATTTTATACGTACAAATTACAATCTAGGTAAGTTATTTTTTTAATAATAAAAAGACACTACAAATAAATTATTGTTTTTATTATAGAGGTGCTCACCAAATCCTTGCTTCACAGTCCATGTCATTGCTCCTGTTCCTGGCAAGCCTCCTATGTTATGCAATAATAAAACAAAAGTATTGCAAAAGTATTGGAAACTATAACATACAGATGAAAGTAAAATATTTATACAATGAATGAAACATCAATTAGTGTCTTAGAAACTACTTCTTAAATTAAAGTACTCTAAGAAAATATAATTTTTCTAAATTGTAAAGCAGGAGTGCATGGTACATAAAGGCATATGGCATGCAATAAAAAATGTAGAACCTTCGCATTTTTAATATTAAAAAAATCTGTTTGTAAATGCAAAAATACATGGGGCCAAATGTAATAGAGTGAGAGTTTCAAAAACTGAGAGATTTGGTAAGGTTTTGCAATTTTTTAAAGTGGCAATCATTTGCACAGCAAGATCAACCCGGTTTTGCAGTGTAAATGATTGCCACTTTAAAAAAAAACTGAAAAACCTTACCAAATCTCTCACTTTCTGAAACTCTCACTCTATTACATTTGGCCCATGGTACAGTATTCAACCAAACCAGTGCAAAAATGCTGGAAAATCTTCATAAAGCCACATGCCAATCAGCAGTACTGTATGCATTAAATAAGATGTAAACAATAGAATTTATATTTTTGCTAGTTAACTAATAAGAGCAGTATTATTTAATAATATATTTGGGACCATACTGTATTGTAGCATAATTTGATTAATAGACACATATGATTTATTAATTATATTAAGTTTTTAATTTTTTAATGATTGTTAATAGAGCCAGTAAAATATACTTATGACAAAAGAAACCATTGATGACTAATATCACTATAAATGGTACACCCATCATAAAATATTATTTATTGTTTATGTTCCCCATCAAAAACACATATTTATTGGCCCTATATATAGCAAACTTAGAAAATGTTAACAAAAAAGAATATTGGTTAATGCTTAAATTACACAATAATTTCCCTCCTAATAAATTAATAAGGTTCTTCCATCTCATCCTGTAAATAATTAACACCTATAAAATACCAAATGCAGTAGTCATCATGATCAGACAAATGTGTGCTCTCTTGCTGTTGCACAGCGTACGCTATTCAGTTTGTGAGTCCCGACATAGTGGGGTGCATGCATATGCTTGCTTTCCCTGCATTTCACTCAGCATTGCAGAGCTGTGGATTTGCAGCCTAGTGGCCAATAGCTCCTCTGCAATGTGTATGCATAGCAGGAAACTAAGGACCTACAATGGAAGAGGACATTTATGTACTACATGGTTTACACAGTGGATTTAATAGCAATGCCTAGATTATTATTATTATTATCCTTTATTTATATGGCGCCACAAGGGTTCCGCAGCGCCCGATTACAGAGTACAAATGCACATAAAAAATAGGAAAACAGTGACTTACAGTTGAATACAATATAGGACAAGTACAGGGCAGCTAAGCATAACTACACCAGTAAACATAGAGATAAGTTCCAGGTGGTCAAAAAACTGTGGGATCTGGGCGGTTGAGGATTATTAAAGTAAGAAAAGTATAAGCACATGAGGGAAGAGGGCCCTGCTCGTGAGAGCTTACATTCTAGATGAGATTACATGTACTATAATGTGGGAATTACAGGATACTAAAGCAAGACTCATGATCCTTACAGAACCTTAGAGCGATTCATCGTTCATCGTACCCATGAGATTAGCAGGTAAGGTCAACATCTTGAGCAAACTAAATGATTTACAATCAGGATAACATATTTTGAAATGACAAGAAGACACTATAAATAAAAGATTGTTTTTACTATAGAAATGCTCACCAATTATTTGCTGGTTTGTCCCGGTTACTGCTCCTGTTTCTGGCAAGCCTCCTATTTTATGCAATAATAGAAACATTGAATGCCGTAGTTTGTATAAGAAACTATAACGTACAGGTGAAAGTGAAATATTTATACAATGAATGAAGCATCGATTAGTGTTTTAAAAACTTTCACTTCAGTTTAAGTACTCTAACTAGATCTAATTTTTTCTAAAGTGTAAAACCGGAGTGTACGGTACAGTACATTTAGGTATATGCAATGAAAAATTTGAATCTGAACATCTATTAGTATAAAAACATTATGTCAGTAAAATGTAAAAAACCATAGTATTCAACCAAACCAGCACTAAAATATTGAAAATCCCTGGAAAACCACATGCTAAGCAGTAGTAATGAATGTATTAAAAAGAAGTGAACACAAATAAAAAAATATATAAATTATCTTAAATGAACAATATTAATTAGTAATACATTTGTGGCCATACTGAATTATAGAGCTATTAAATTAATAGACAAATATGATTTCTAATTTCAGTTTCTGATATTTAATGATTGATAATAGGGCCAATATACTTATGTCAAAAGAAACCATTGATAATTTATGTTACTATAAATGGTACACACATGATCAAATATTATTTATTTAGCCCTTCAAAATCACATATTTTTCAGCCCTACATATAACAAACTTATTATATTTATAAAATAATATTGGTTAATGAATTTAATTACTCATTAATTTTCCTCCTAATAGGAGAATCAATATTTTTTCTTGCATCTCATTCTATAAATACAGATGTGTCCTCATACAGCTTGTCTCCCTGCACATTAAATGGCCCTTCTAGTCACGCCAGGCTGTGACATGTTTCGGTAGCACTAAGGATCTTTTTTGTGACTTTTTCCATTAAGATGAATTTTATTTGCAAAACTATGTGAATAGGAAGCACAAGCAACTTATGCTGATTAAAAGTATATGCAGCATGCTTATAGTCTGTGTGGGACTGTGGCTGTGTCTGCATACGAAATGCTACACTACAGTGCTTTACTAAAAAAAACTATAAAGTAGTATTTCGAATGCAGATACAGTTGCAGTCACACACAGAATATAGGCATGCTGCATATCATGTTAATCAACAGAAGCTGCTTTTACATACTTTTCGGTTAGTGATGCAAATTAGATGCATTTTCAGCACAATAAAACACTGAACCCTAACAGAGTTGATCAGGACCTGTCAGTTCACTCACACTAGGCATCTCATGCTGGAGGCAAATTAAGGCAATATGTACAAGGACATATCTGTAATTACAACCCATAAAATACCAAAAGAGGTGGTCATCATGGTCATACTACCTAAGTTACAAACTGAGTGGAATGCCAATTCTAAAAAGAGATGATGTGATGTGGGAATTACAGAATACTAAAGCAAAATTCATGATTCTTACAAAACCTGATATTTATTAATTGTTCATTCTGCCCAAGAGAATAACAGGTAAGGTCATCATCTTGAGCAAACTTCACAAGTTACAATTTACTGTAGGTAACATATTTTGAAATTATAAGAAGACAATACAAATAAATGATTGTTGGTAGTATAGAGATGCTCACCAAATGCTTGCTGCATTGTCCATGCTACTTTTCCTGCTCCTGGCAATCCTCCTATTTTATGCAATAATAAAAACATTTATTGCTGTACTTTGATTTAGAAACTATAAATTACAGATGATAGTGAGATATTTATAGCATGAATGAAACATAAATTAGAAACTATTTCTACAGTTAAAGTACAGTAATCTAAGTCAATATTATTTTTACATTTAATTGTAAGAAGAAAAAAAAATTATGAATACAAAAAAAATTGTATTCAACCAAACCAATGCTAAAATGCTGAAAAATCCCACATACCAAGTACTAGTACTGTATGCATTAAATAAGATGTAAAAAAATATTAACATTAATTAACTAATGAGAAAAATATTATTTAATAATATATTTGGGACTATACTGTTGTTTAGAGTATTTAGATTAATAGATAAATATGATTAATTAATTATATTCAGTTACTAATATTTATTGATTGCTAATACGGCCTATAAAATGTACTTACGACATAGCAAACAATATATTTATAAAATATTATTAGTAAATAATTTAATTACACAATACTTTTACTTCTAATAAGATAATTAATAATGTTTCTTCCATCTCATTCTATAAATAATTATTGCCCATATAATACCAAATCATACTACAAGGGTTACACGCTGAATAGAATGGTAATGCCCAGACAAGATGACATGTGATGGGGGAATTACAAAATACTAAAGCAAAAATCATGATTTTTACAAGACCTGAGATTCATTAATTGTTGATCGTACCCATGAGATTAACAGGTAATGCCAACATCCTGAGCAAACTACATAATTTACAATCAGGATAACATATTTTGAAATTATAGGAAGACACTAAAAATAAAGGATTGTTTTTATATATGAAATGCTCACCAATTAGTTGTTGGTTTTCCCCTGTTACCGCTCCTGTTTCTGGAAAGCCTCCTATATTATGCAATAATAAAAAAAAATGAATTTAGACGTTTGTATAATAAACTATAAGTTACAGTTGAAAGTGAAATATTTATAGAATAAAAGAAACATCAGTTAGTGTTTAGAAACTATTACTTCAGTTTATGTACTCTAATTATATATATATATATATATATATATTTCTGAAGTGTAAAGCAGGAGTGCATGGTACAATTAGAGAAGGTACATGCCATGAAATATGAAACCTGTCTATTAGCATGAAAATATACTGTTTGTAAAATATACCTGCATATGAAATACTATGCTACAGTGTTTTCCTAGAAAACACTGTAATGTAGTATCTCATTTGGAGATACAGCTGCAGTCGCACACAGAATATAGGCCTGCTGCATACATTTTTAATCAGCAGAAGCTGCTTATGTGTCTAATTTGCATAGTAATGCGAATAAGGTGCATTTTCTGCACAAAAAGATACCCGACCCTAATGGAGTTGCACAGGACATGTCAGCTCACTCACAACAGGCATCTCCTGCTGAGTGGTGAATTGAGACAAGATGTATGAGGCCATATCTGGAATTATAACCTATAAAATACCAAATGAGGTGGTCATCATGGTCATACTACATAGGTTACACACTGAGTGGAATGCCAATGCCTGGATGAGATGACGTGATGGTGGAATTACAGAATACTAGTGCAAGATTCATAATCTCTATAAAACCTGAGATTTATTAATTGTTCTTACAACCCATGAAAATAACAGGTAAGGTCATCAACTTGAGCAAACTACAAAAATTGCAATCTAGGTAACATATTTTGAAATTATAAGAAGAGACTACATATAAAAGATTGTTTTGGAAAAAGGGTTGATCACCAATTATTTGTTGCTCTTTCCCTGTAACTGTTCCTGGCAAGCCTCCTATTTTATACAATAATAAAAATATTTATTACAGTAGATTGTGTTAGTAACTTTAACTTACAGATGAAAGTGAAATATTTATACAATGAACGAAACATCAATTAGTGTTTTAAAACTATTACTTCAGTTAAAGTACTTTAAGTTGATATTATTTTTTTTAATGCCAAGAACCATGGATTATTATTTACTTACATAAAGACATCTCAAATTTAAGTTTAATTCAAAGTTTGGGCAGTACGGATGGTGTAATGGTTAGCATTACTGCCTCACAGCACTGAGGTCATGGGTTTGATTCTTACCAGGGGTGTCAGAACAATTTTAGGTTGGGGGGGCAAGATATAATCTCATTTCGGTGCCCCTAAATTGCTGAATCGTTAAATGTCACCCCCTCAAAACAGCAGCAGCTCTCCCAATAGCCACACTGCTGCTGGGAGAGCTGCTGGCGGTGGAGACTGAAGGTGAGCAGAATTGTCCCCAAAGAGCAGCACCAACAGGGACAGTTTTATTCTTTTCCTTAGGTGAAGCTGACAATTGACATCACCCACTGTAATGGGCCCTATACACTGGCAGATCCACCGCCGAGCTGCCCGATGGCGTATACGGCCGACGGGTGCCCCAGCAGCAGGGGTGTGTGAAGTTTCTTCACTCCCCCCGTCACCCGTCTCCATAGCACTGCATGTTAATGTGGACAATCTCATCCATATTTGCTTGCATGCAATGTGACGGGACACCAACGATTAACATGCACGGGGCCGCGCATCGTTAATCGTTGGTGCCTATACACTGCACGATATGATCGAGTACTCGTTCATTAATGAACAAGAACGTTCATATTGTGCATTTTATCTGCCAGAGTGTAGGGCCCATTAGAGGTTTGTGCTGCAGGTTTAGAAAGAGAGAAGGAAATAAAAGGGAAGCAACAACAAAGGGGAGAGGGAGACTGTGAACAAGTGCAAGGAACAAGATGGGAGCTGGTGGTAGACGTTTATGAAGAGAGAGCAAGAGAGACGGAGAGAGAGGAGAGAGAGAGCGGCAGAGAGATGCTGAGAGAGGAGTGCGGTGGAAGAGAGAGAGAAGCAAGAGAGGCAGAGAGAGAGGATAGAGTGAGTGGCAGAGATGCAGAGAGAGGAGGGGGATCAAAAAATATAAATAGAGAATATAGATGAGAGAAAGGCAGAGAAAGATGCAGAGAGAGTAGGGGGATAGAAAGAGATATATGAGAATAGAGATTAGAGAGAGGCAGAGAGAGCGAGCAGCAGAGAGATGCAGAGATAGTATGGGGGGGGGGCAGAGAGAGATGAGATAGGCATAGAAAGGAGAGAGATAGGGGGACATAGAGGGGAGAAAGATGCAGAAAAGGAGAGAAAGATGCACAGAGAGGAAATGAGATGAGAGAGAGAGGCATGGAGTGAGAAAGAGGCATAGAAAAGAGAGGGGGGCAGAGAGGAGATAGAGAAGTACAGAGGAGAGAAAGAAAGAGGCACAAAGTAGAGAGAAATATTAGAGAGGCATAGAAAGGAGAGAGAGAGGGGGCAGAGCGGAGAGAACGAGCAAGGCACAGAGAGGAGAGAGGGGAGAGAGAAGCAGAGAGAGAGAGAAGAAAAAGAGAGGCACAGAGAGGAAAGAGGGGAGAGAGAAGCAGAGAGAGGAGATAAAGAGAGGCACAGAGTAGAGAGAGGGGGCACAGAGAGGAGAGAGGGGAGAGAGAAGCAGAGAGAGGAGATACAGAGAGGCACAGAGAGGAGAGAGGGGGAACAGAGATGAGAGAGAGGAGATAAACAGAGGCACAGGGAGGAGAGAGGGGGGCACAGAGATGAGAAAGGAAATAAAGAGAGGCACAGGGAGGAGAGAGGTGAGAGAGAAGCAGTGAGAGTAGATAAAGAGAGGGGGGCACAGAGATGAGAGAGAGAGGAGATAAAGAGAGGCACAGAGAGGAGAGAGGGGGCACAGAGATGAGAGAGAGGAGATAAAATGTGGCATAGAGAGGAGAGAGGGGGGCACAGAGATGAGAGAGAGGAGATAAAGAGAGGCACAGAGAGGAGTGAGGGGGCACAGAGATGAGAGAGAGGAGATAAAGAGTGGCACAGAGAGGAGAGAGGGGCACAGATATGAGAGAGAGGAGATAAAGAGTGGCACAGAGAGGAGAGAGGGGGCACAGAGATGAGAGAGAGAAGCAGAGAGAGGAGATAAAGAGAGGCACAGAGAGGAGATGGGGGGCACAGAGATGAGAGAGAGGAGATAAAGAGTGGCACAGAGAGGAGAAAGGGGACACATAGATGAGAGAGAGGAGATAAAGAGTGGCACAGAGAAGAGAGAGGGGGCACAGAGATGAGAGAGAGGAAATAAAGAGAGGCATAGAGAGGAGAGAGGTGAGTGAGATGCAGTGAGAGGAGATAAAGAGAGGGGGGCACAGAGATGAGAGAGAGGAGATAAAGAGAGGCACAGAGAGGAGAGAGGGGGGCACAGAGATGAGAGAGAGGAGATAAAGAGTGGCACAGAGAGGAGAGAGGGGGCACAGAAATGAGAGAGAGGAGATAAAGAGTGGCACAGAGAGGTTAGAGGGGGTACAGTGATGAGAGAGAGGAGATAAAGAGTGGCACAGAGAGGAGAGAGGGGGCACAGAGATGAGAGAGAGAGAAGCAGAGAGAGGAGATAAAGAGAGGCACAGAGAGGATAGAGGGGGGCACAGAGATGAGAGAGAGAAGCAGAGAGAGGAGATAAAAAGAGGCACAGAGAGGAGAGAGGGTGGCACAGAGATGAGAGAGAGGAGATAAAGAGTGGCACAGAGAGGAGAGAGGGGGCACAGAGATGAGAGAGAGGAGATAAAGAGTGGCACAGAGAGGAGAGAGGGGGCACAGAGATGATAGAGAGGAGATAAAGAGTGGCACATAGAGTAGAGGGGGACACAGAGATGAGAGAGGAGATAAAGAGTGGCACAGAGAGGAGAGAGGGGGGCACAGAGATGAGAGAGAGAGAAGCAGAGAGATAAGATAAAGAGAGGCACAAAGAGGAGAGAGTGGGCACAGAGATGAGAGAGAGGAGATAAAGAGAGGCACAGAGAGGAGAGGGGGGGCACAGAGATGAGAGAGAGAGAAGCAGAGAGAGGAGATAAAGAGTGGCACAGAGAGGAGAGAGGGGGGCATAGAGATGAGAGAGAGGAGATAAAGAGAGGCACAGAGAGGAGAGAGAAGCAGAGAGAGGAGATAAAGAGAGGCACAGAGAGGAGAGAGTTGGGCACAGAGATGAGAGAGAGGAGATAAAGAGAGGCAGAGAGAGGAGAGAGGGGGGCACAGAGATGAGAGAGGAGATAAAGAAAGTCACAGAGAGGACAGAGGGGGCACAGAGATGAGAGAGAGGAGATAAAGAGTGGCACAGAGAGGAGAGAGGGGGCACAGAAATGAGAGAAAGGAGATAAAGAGTGGCACAGAGAGGTGAGATGGGGCACAGATATGAGAGAGAGGAGATAAAGAGTGGCACAGAGAGGAGAGAGGGGGCACAGAGATGAGAGAGAGAGAGAAGAATAGAGAGGAGATAAAGAGAGGCACAGGGAGTTGAGGGGGGCACAAAGATGAGAGAGAGAGAAGCAGAGAGAGAAGATAAAGAGAGGCACAGAGAGGAGAGAGGGGGGCACGGAGATGAGAGAGAGGATATAAAGAGTGGCACAGAGAAGAGAGAGGGGGCACAGAGATGAGAGAGAGGAGATGAAGAGTGGCACATAGAGGAGAGGGGGGCACAGAGATGAGAGAGAGGAGATAAAGAGAGGCACAGAGAGGAGAGAGGGGGCACAGAGAGGAGAGAGAGAAAAGCAGAGAGAGGAGATAAAGAGAGGCACAGAGAGGAGAGAGGGGGACACAGAGATGAGAGAGAGGAGATATAGAGAGGCACAGAGAGGAGAGAGGTGAGAGAGAAGCAGAGAGAGGAGATACAGAAAGGGGGGCACAGAGATGAGAGAGAGGAGATAAAGAGAGGCACAGAGATGAGAGAGGGGGCACAGAGATGAGAGAGAGGAGATAAAGAGAGGCACAGAGAGGAGAGAGGGAAGCACAGAGATGAGAGAGAGGAGATAAAGAGAGGCACAGAGAGGAGAGAGGGGCACAGAGAGGAGAGAGAGGAGATAAAGAGTGGCACAGAGAGGTGAGAGGGGGCACAGAGATGAGAGAGAGAGAGAGAGAGAGAGAGAGGGGCGCAACATGCACTCTGCTGCAACTACATTCACTGACAGCACGGAGTGGAGGATGTAATGTGCGGTCTTTCCCCTGACCGCACATCACACCTCTTCTCGTCCTATACATGATCGTTACCTCTCTATGTTTGGGGGGGGGGGGGCGAACTGCCCCCTTGCCCCCCCAGTTCTGACGCCCCTGATTCCTACCTTGGCCCTAACTGTGCGGAGTTTGTATATTCTCCAGGTACTTGCGTTGGTTTCCTCCGGGTTCTCCGTTTTCCTCCCACAATCCAAAAATATACTGGTAGGTTAATTGGCTCCTAACAAAATTAACCCTAGTGAATGTGTCTGTGTGTACATGTGATAGGAAATCTAGATTGTAAGCTCCACTGGGGCAGGGACTGATGTGAATGGGCAAATATTCTCTATAAGGCACTGCAGAATATGTGTGCGCTATATAAATAACTGGTAATAAATAAATAATAAATTTACATCTCTATAGATTTACCAAATTTGTAGCACTTATTTATATGTGCAACCATGAAAATCAGAAACTCCCATGTGAAGAGTGGGTAGAACAGCTAGTATTCAATTAAATTTCTTCCTAATAAAAAAATTAAGAAGGTTTCTTCCATCTCATCTCATTCTGTAAATAACTATAGCCCATAAAATACCAATTGAGGTGGTCATCATGGTCATACTACATATGCTACTCACTGAGTGGAATGCCAATGCCTGGATGAGATGATGTGATGGGGGAATTACAGAATACTAAAGAAAGCTTCATTATCTCTTCAAGATCTGAGATTTACTGTATTAATTGTTCATAGTACCCATGAGAATAACAGGTAAGGTTGTCATCTTGAGCAAACTGCCCAAGTTACAATCTAGGTAACATTTTAAAATTGTAAGAACACACTTCAAATAATAAAATTGTTTTGGAAATAGAGATGCTAACCAACTATTTGCTGCTCTGTCCCAGTTACTGTCCCTGTTCCTGGCAAGCCTATTTTATGGAGTAATAAAAACATTTATTACAGTAGACTGTTTTAGCAACTTTAACTTACAGATGAAAGTGAAAAATTTGTACAATGAATGAAGCATCAATTAGTGTTTTAAAAACTATTGCTTCAGTTAAAGTACTCTAAGTTTATATCATTTTTTTCTAAGTGTAAAACAGGAGTGCATGTTCATATGGGTACTTGGAATGAAAATTGGAATCTGCACATGAAAAAAAAATGTTTGTAAATGCAAAAATACCGCAAACATAATAGTCTTCCTAACCAGCACTAAAATGCGAGAAAATCCACCATACATCCACCTGCAAATTAGTAGTACTGTATGTATTGAATAAGTTGTAAAAAAAATACTATTAATAATGTTAATTAACTAATGAGACCAATATTATTTCAGAATATATTTGGGGCCATATTATAGAGTAATCAAAATAAAAGACAAATATAATTTATTAATTATATTCAGTTTCTAATATTTAATAATAGCTAATAAGTCCTATAAAATGTACTTATGACATAGCAAACAATATATTTCTAAAATAATATTAGTTTATTAATTTGATTACTCAATAAATTTTCTTCTAATAAGATCATTAATAATATTTCTTCCATCTCATAATTATTGCCCATAAAATACCAAATGAGGTAGTCATACTGCAAGGGTTACATGCTGAATGAAATGGCAAGACCTGGACAAGATGATATGTGATGGGGGAATTACAAAATTCTAAAGCAAAATTTATGATTGTTACACAACATGAGATTCATTAACTATTCATCCTAGCCATGAGATTAATAGGTAAGGTCAACATTTTGAGCAAACTAAATGATTTACGATCAGGATAACATATTTTGAAATGAAAAGAAGACACTATAAATAAAAGATTGTTTTTACTATAGAAATGCTCACCAATTATTTGCTGGTTTGTCCCGGGTACTGCTCCGGTTTCTGGCAAGCCTCCTATATTATGCAATAATAAAAACATTGAATGCAGTAGTTTGTATAAGAATCTATAACTTTCAGATGAAAGTGAAATATTCAGTTAAAATTTTCTAAGTAGATCTAATTTTTTCTAAAGTGGAAAATAGGAGTGTATGGAACAGTACATATAGGTACATGCAATGAAAAATTTGAATCTGCACATCTATTAGTATAAAAACTTTCTGTTTGTGAAATGTAAAAAAACATAGTATTCAACCAAACCAGTGCTAAAATATTAAAAATCCCTGGCAAGCCACATGCCAAGCAGTAGTAATGAATGTAATAAAAAGAAGTGAACACAAAGGAAAAAATATTAATTATTTTATATTAACAATATTAATTAGTAATAAATATGTGGCCATACTGATTTATAGAGCAATTCAATTAATAGACAATTAATAGACAAATATGATTTCTAATTTATATTCAGTTTCTGATATTTAATGATTGATAATAGGGCCAATAAAATATACTTATGTCAATAGAAACCATTGATAATTTATGTTACTATAAATGGTACACACATGATCAAATATTATTTATTTAACCCTTCAAAATCACATATTTATCAGCCCTACATATAACAAAATTATTATATTTATAAAATAATATTGGTTAATGAATTTAATTAATTTTCCTCCTAAAAGGAGAATATTTTTTTTGCTGCATCTCATTCTATAAATACAGATGTGTCCTCATACAGCTTGTCTCCCTGCACATTAAAATGCCCTTCTAGTCACGCCAGGCTGTGATGTGATTCAGTAGCGCTGAGCATCTTTTTGGTGACTTTTTCTGAAGAGTAAAGCAGGCTTGCATGGTACAATTAGAGAAGGTACATGCCATGAAAAAATAAAAACCTGCCTTTCTATTAGTATGAAAATACACTGTTTGTAAAATACAAAAAAAAAATAGTATTCCTGGAAACAATAACTAAAATGCTGGAAAATCCCCATAAAGCCACATGTCAATCAGTAGTACTTTATGTATTAAATAATATTAATTAACTAATGAGGCCAATATTTTTAAATAATATATTTGGGACCATGTTGTTGAGAAATATAATGTATAGACAAATATGATTTATTATTTATTCAGTTTGTAATGTTTAATGATTGGTAAAAAAAAGAAACCATTGATAATTTATGTCACAATGAATGTAACACACTTGATAAAATTATATTTATTTAACCCATCAAAAACATTTTTTTGAGGCTTTATGTATAGCAAACTTAATATATTTATAAAAATATTGATTTATTCATTTGTATTCTCAATAAATGTAATGCTAATACGATAATTAATACAATTTATTTCATCTCTTTCTATAATAAACTGTTAACTATAAATACCAAATCAGGTAGTTATCATAGTCATGCTACAGTGGTTACACACTGAGTGCAATGGCAATGATTGGATAAGATAGCATGTAGTGAGAGAATTACAGAATACTGAAGAAAGATACATGATCCTTACAAAACCTGAGATCCATTAATTGTTCATTCTAACCATGAGATTTTATACATACAAATTACAATCTAGGTAAGTTATTTTTTTAATAATAAAAAGACACTACAAATAAATTATTGTTTTTATTATAGAGGTGCTCACCAAATCCTTGCTTCACAGTCCATGTCATTGCTCCTGTTCCTGGCAAGCCTCCTATGTTATGCAATAATAAAACAAAAGTATTGCAAAAGTATTGGAAACTATAACATACAGATGAAAGTAAAATATTTATACAATGAATGAAACATCAATTAGTGTCTTAGAAACTACTTCTTAAATTAAAGTACTCTAAGAAAATATATTTTTTCTAAATTGTAAAGCAGGAGTGCATGGCACATATAGGCATATGGCATGCAATGAAAAATGTAGAACCTTCGCATTTTTAATATTAAAAAAATCTGTTTGTAAATGCAAAAATACATGGTGCCAAATGTAATAGAGTGAGAGTTTCAAAAACTGAGAGATTTGGTAAGGTTTTGCAATTTTTTAAAGTGGCAATCAGATGCACGGCAAGATCAACCCGGTTTTGCAGTGTAAATGATTGCCACTTTTAGAAAAAACTGAAAAACCTTACCAAATTTCTCACTTTCTGAAACTCTCACTCTATTACATTTGACCCATGGTACAGTATTCAACCAAACCAGTGTAAAAATGCTGGAAAATCTTCATAAAGCCACATGCCAATCAGCAGTACTGTATGCATTAAATAAGATGTAAACAATAGAATTTATATTTTTGCTAGTTAACTAATAAGAGCAGTATTATTTAATAATATATTTGGGACCATACTGTATTGTAGCATAATTTGATTAATAGACACATATGATTTATTAATTATATTAAGTTTTTAATTTTTTAATGATTGTTAATAGAGCCAGTAAAATATACTTATGACAAAAGAAACCATTGATGACTAATATCACTATAAATGGTACACCCATCATAAAATATTATTTATTGTTTATGTTCCCCATCTAAAACACATATTTATTGGCCCTATATATAGCAAACTTAGAAAATGTAAAAAAAAAGAATATTGGTTAATGGCTTAAATTACACAATAATTTCCCTCCTAATAAATTAATAAGGTTCTTCCATCTCATCCTGTAAATAATTAACACCTATAAAATACCAAATGCAGTAGTCATCATGATCAGACAAATGTGTGCTCTCTTGTTGTTGCACAGCGTACGCTATTCAGTTTGTGAGTCCCGACATAGTGGGGTGCATGCATATGCTTGCTTTCCCTGCATTTCACTCAGCATTGCAGAGCTGTGGATTTGCAGCCTAGTGGCCAATAGCTCCTCTGCAATGTGTATGCATAGCAGGAAACTAAGGACCTACAATGGAAGAGGACATTTATGTACTACATGGTTTACACAGTGGATTTAATAGCAATGCCTAGATGAGATTACATGTACTATAATGTGGGAATTACAGGATACTAAAGCAAGACTCATGATCCTTACAGAACCTTAGAGCGATTCATCGTTCATCGTACCCATGAGATTAGCAGGTAAGGTCAACATCTTGAGCAAACTAAATGATTCACAATCAGGATAACATATTTTGAAATGACAAGAAGACACTATAAATAAAAGATTGTTTTTTTCTATAGAAATGCTCACCAATTATTTGCTGGTTTGTCCCGGTTACTGCTCCTGTTTCTGGCAAGCCTCCTATTTTATGCAATAATAGAAACATTGAATGCCGTAGTTTGTATAAGAAACTATAACGTACAGGTGAAAGTGAAATATTTATACAATGAATGAAGCATCGATTAGTGTTTTAAAAACTTTCACTTCAGTTTAAGTACTCTAACTAGATCTAATTTTTTCTAAAGTGTAAAACCGGAGTGTACGGTACAGTACATATAGGTACATGCAATGAAAAATTTGAATCTGAACATCTATTAGTATAAAAACATTCTGTCAGTAAAATGTAAAAAACCATAGTATTCAACCAAACCAGCACTAAAATATTGAAAATCCCTGGAAAACCACATGCTAAGCAGTAGTAATGAATGTATTAAAAAGAAGTGAACACAAATAAAAAAATATATAAATTATCTTAAATGAACAATATTAATTAGTAATACATTTGTGGCCATACTGAATTATAGAGCTATTAAATTAATAGACAAATATGATTTCTAATTTCAGTTTCTGATATTTAATGATTGATAATAGGGCCAATATACTTATGTCAAAAGAAACCATTGATAATTTATGTTACTATAAATGGTACACACATGATCAAATATTATTTATTTAGCCCTTCAAAATCACATATTTTTCAGCCCTACATATAACAAACTTATTATATTTATAAAATAATATTGGTTAATGAATTTAATTACTCATTAATTTTCCTCCTAATAGGAGAATCAATATTTTTTCTTGCATCTCATTCTATAAATACAGATGTGTCCTCATACAGCTTGTCTCCCTGCACATTAAATGGCCCTTCTAGTCACGCCAGGCTGTGACATGTTTCGGTAGCACTAAGGATCTTTTTTGTGACTTTTTCCATTAAGATGAATTTTATTTGCAAAACTATGTGAATAGGAAGCACAAGCAACTTATGCTGATTAAAAGTATATGCAGCATGCTTATAGTCTGTGTGGGACTGTGGCTGTGTCTGCATACGAAATGCTACACTACAGTGCTTTACTAAAAAAAACTATAAAGTAGTATTTCGAATGCAGATACAGTTGCAGTCACACACAGAATATAGGCATGCTGCATATCATGTTAATCAACAGAAGCTGCTTTTACATACTTTTCAGTTAGTGATGCAAATTAGATGCATTTTCAGCACAATAAAACACTGAACCCTAACAGAGTTGATCAGGACCTGTCAGTTCACTCACACTAGGCATCTCATGCTGGAGGCAAATTAAGGCAATATGTACAAGGACATATCTGTAATTACAACCCATAAAATACCAAAAGAGGTGGTCATCATGGTCATACTAACTAAGTTACAAACTGAGTGGAATGCCAATTCTAAAAAGAGATGATGTGATGTGGGAATTACAGAATACTAAAGCAAAATTCATGATTCTTACAAAACCTGATATTTATTAATTGTTCATTCTGCCCAAGAGAATAACAGGTAAGGTCATCATCTTGAGCAAACTTCACAAGTTACAATTTACTGTAGGTAACATATTTTGAAATTATAAGAAGACAATACAAATAAATGATTGTTGGTAGTATAGAGATGCTCACCAAATGCTTGCTGCATTGTCCATGCTACTTTTCCTGCTCCTGGCAATCCTCCTATT
The DNA here is from genome assembly GCF_028390025.1 of Pseudophryne corroboree. Classification (NCBI taxonomy): domain Eukaryota; kingdom Metazoa; phylum Chordata; class Amphibia; order Anura; family Myobatrachidae; genus Pseudophryne; species Pseudophryne corroboree. Next base: position 20,699,369 of record NC_086453.1, on the reverse strand, counting down.
TTATGCAATAATAAAAACATTTATTGCTGTACTTTGATTTAGAAACTATAAATTACAGATGATAGTGAGATATTTATAGCATGAATGAAACATAAATTAGAAACTATTTCTACAGTTAAAGTACAGTAATCTAAGTCAATATTATTTTTACATTTAATTGTAAGAAGAAAAAAAAATTATGAATACAAAAAAAATTGTATTCAACCAAACCAATGCTAAAATGCTGAAAAATCCCACATACCAAGTACTAGTACTGTATGCATTAAATAAGATGTAAAAAAATATTAACATTAATTAACTAATGAGAAAAATATTATTTAATAATATATTTGGGACTATACTGTTGTTTAGAGTATTTAGATTAATAGATAAATATGATTAATTAATTATATTCAGTTACTAATATTTATTGATTGCTAATACGGCATATAAAATGTACTTACGACATAGCAAACAATATATTTATAAAATATTATTAGTAAATAATTTAATTACACAATACTTTTACTTCTAATAAGATAATTAATAATGTTTCTTCCATCTCATTCTATAAATAATTATTGCCCATATAATACCAAATCATACTACAAGGGTTACACGCTGAATAGAATGGTAATGCCCAGACAAGATGACATGTGATGGGGGAATTACAAAATACTAAAGCAAAAATCATGATTTTTACAAGACCTGAGATTCATTAATTGTTGATCGTACCCATGAGATTAACAGGTAATGCCAACATCCTGAGCAAACTACATAATTTACAATCAGGATAACATATTTTGAAATTATAGGAAGACACTAAAAATAAAGGATTGTTTTTATATATGAAATGCTCACCAATTAGTTGTTGGTTTTCCCCTGTTACCGCTCCTGTTTCTGGAAAGCCTCCTATATTATGCAATAATAAAAAAATTGAATTTAGACGTTTGTATAATAAACTATAAGTTACAGTTGAAAGTGAAATATTTATAGAATAAAAGAAACATCAGTTAGTGTTTAGAAACTATTACTTCAGTTTATGTACTCTAATTATATATATATATATATATATATATATATTTCTGAAGTGTAAAGCAGGAGTGCATGGTACAATTAGAGAAGGTACATGCCATGAAATATGAAACCTGTCTATTAGCATGAAAATATACTGTTTGTAAAATATACCTGCATATGAAATACTATGCTACAGTGTTTTCCTAGAAAACACTGTAATGTAGTATCTCATTTGGAGATACAGCTGCAGTCGCACACAGAATATAGGCATGCTGCATACATTTTTAATCAGCAGAAGCTGCTTATGTGTCTAATTTGCATAGTAATGCGAATAAGGTGCATTTTCTGCACAAAAAGATACCCGACCCTAATGGAGTTGCACAGGACATGTCAGCTCACTCACAACAGGCATCTCCTGCTGAGTGGTGAATTGAGACAAGATGTATGAGGCCATATCTGGAATTATAACCTATAAAATACCAAATGAGGTGGTCATCATGGTCATACTACATAGGTTACACACTGAGTGGAATGCCAATGCCTGGATGAGATGACGTGATGGTGGAATTACAGAATACTAGTGCAAGATTCATAATCTCTATAAAACCTGAGATTTATTAATTGTTCTTACAACCCATGAAAATAACAGGTAAGGTCATCAACTTGAGCAAACTACAAAAATTGCAATCTAGGTAACATATTTTGAAATTATAAGAAGAGACTACATATAAAAGATTGTTTTGGAAAAAGGGTTGATCACCAATTATTTGTTGCTCTTTCCCTGTAACTGTTCCTGGCAAGCCTCCTATTTTATACAATAATAAAAATATTTATTACAGTAGATTGTGTTAGTAACTTTAACTTACAGATGAAAGTGAAATATTTATACAATGAACGAAACATCAATTAGTGTTTTAAAACTATTACTTCAGTTAAAGTACTTTAAGTTGATATTATTTTTTTTAATGCCAAGAACCATGGATTATTATTTACTTACATAAAGACATCTCAAATTTAAGTTTAATTCAAAGTTTGGGCAGTACGGATGGTGTAATGGTTAGCATTACTGCCTCACAGCACTGAGGTCATGGGTTTGATTCTTACCAGGGGTGTCAGAACAATTTTAGGTTGGGGGGGCAAGATATAATCTCATTTCGGTGCCCCTAAATTGCTGAATCGTTAAATGTCACCCCCTCAAAACAGCAGCAGCTCTCCCAATAGCCACACTGCTGCTGGGAGAGCTGCTGGCGGTGGAGACTGAAGGTGAGCAGAATTGTCCCCAAAGAGCAGCACCAACAGGGACAGTTTTATTCTTTTCCTTAGGTGAAGCTGACAATTGACATCACCCACTGTAATGGGCCCTATACACTGGCAGATCCACCGCCGAGCTGCCCGATGGCGTATACGGCCGACGGGTGCCCCAGCAGCAGGGGTGTGTGAAGTTTCTTCACTCCCCCTGTCACCCGTCTCCATAGCACTGCATGTTAATGTGGACAATCTCATCCATATTTGCTTGCATGCAATGTGACGGGACACCAACGATTAACATGCACGGGGCCGCGCATCGTTAATCGTTGGTGCCTACACACTGCACGATATGATCGAGTTCTCGTTCATTAATGAACAAGAACGTTCATATTGTGCATTTTATCTGCCAGAGTGTAGGGCCCATTAGAGGTTTGTGCTGCAGGTTTAGAAAGAGAGAAGGAAATAAAAGGGAAGCAACAACAAAGGGGGAGAGGGAGACTGTGAACAAGTGCAAGGAACAAGATGGGAGCTGGTGGTAGACGTTTATGAAGAGAGAGCAAGAGAGACGGAGAGAGAGGAGAGAGAGAGCGGCAGAGAGATGCTGAGAGAGGAGTGCGGTGGAAGAGAGAGAGAAGCAAGAGAGGCAGAGAGAGAGGATAGAGTGAGTGGCAGAGATGCAGAGAGAGGAGGGGGATCAAAAAATATAAATAGAGAATATAGATGAGAGAAAGGCAGAGAAAGATGCAGAGAGAGTAGGGGGATAGAAAGAGATATATGAGAATAGAGATTAGAGAGAGGCAGAGAGAGCGAGCAGCAGAGAGATGCAGAGATAGTATGGGGGGGGGCAGAGAGAGATGAGATAGGCATAGAAAGGAGAGAGATAGGGGGACATAGAGGGGAGAAAGATGCAGAAAAGGAGAGAAAGATGCACAGAGAGGAAATGAGATGAGAGAGAGAGGCATGGAGTGAGAAAGAGGCATAGAAAAGAGAGGGGGGCAGAGAGGAGATAGAGAAGTACAGAGGAGAGAAAGAAAGAGGCACAAAGTAGAGAGAAATATTAGAGAGGCATAGAAAGGAGAGAGAGAGGGGGCAGAGCGGAGAGAACGAGCAAGGCACAGAGAGGAGAGAGGGGAGAGAGAAGCAGAGAGAGAGAGAAGAAAAAGAGAGGCACAGAGAGGAAAGAGGGGAGAGAGAAGCAGAGAGAGGAGATAAAGAGAGGCACAGAGAAGAGAGAGGGGGCACAGAGAGGAGAGAGGGGAGGGAGAAGCAGAGAGAGGAGATACAGAGAGGCACAGAGAGGAGAGAGGGGGAACAGAGATGAGAGAGAGGAGATAAACAGAGGCACAGGGAGGAGAGAGGGGGGCACAGAGATGAGAAAGGAAATAAAGAGAGGCACAGGGAGGAGAGAGGTGAGAGAGAAGCAGTGAGAGTAGATAAAGAGAGGGGGGCACAGAGATGAGAGAGAGAGGAGATAAAGAGAGGCACAGAGAGGAGAGAGGGGGCACAGAGATGAGAGAGAGGAGATAAAATGTGGCATAGAGAGGAGAGAGGGGGGCACAGAGATGAGAGAGAGGAGATAAAGAGAGGCACAGAGAGGAGTGAGGGGGCACAGAGATGAGAGAGAGGAGATAAAGAGTGGCACAGAGAGGAGAGAGGGGGTACAGAAATGAGAGAGAGGAGATAAAGAGTGGCACAGAGAGGTGAGAGGGGCACAGATATGAGAGAGAGGAGATAAAGAGTGGCACAGAGAGGAGAGAGGGGGCACAGAGATGAGAGAGAGAAGCAGAGAGAGGAGATAAAGAGAGGCACAGAGAGGAGATGGGGGGGACAGAGATGAGAGAGAGGAGATAAAGAGTGGCACAGAGAGGAGAAAGGGGACACATAGATGAGAGAGAGGAGATAAAGAGTGGCACAGAGAAGAGAGAGGGGGCACAGAGATGAGAGAGAGGAAATAAAGAGAGGCATAGAGAGGAGAGAGGTGAGTGAGATGCAGTGAGAGGAGATAAAGAGAGGGGGGCACAGAGATGAGAGAGAGGAGATAAAGAGAGGCACAGAGAGGAGAGAGGGGGGCACAGAGATGAGAGAGAGGAGATAAAGAGTGGCACAGAGAGGAGAGAGGGGGCACAGAAATGAGAGAGAGGAGATAAAGAGTGGCACAGAGAGGTTAGAGGGGGTACAGTGATGAGAGAGAGGAGATAAAGAGTGGCACAGAGAGGAGAGAGGGGGCACAGAGATGAGAGAGAGAGAAGCAGAGAGAGGAGATAAAGAGAGGCACAGAGAGGATAGAGGGGGCACAGAGATGAGAGAGAGAAGCAGAGAGAGGAGATAAAAAGAGGCACAGAGAGGAGAGAGGGTGGCACAGAGATGAGAGAGAGGAGATAAAGAGTGGCACAGAGAGGAGAGAGGGGGCACAGAGATGAGAGAGAGGAGATAAAGAGTGGCACAGAGAGGAGAGAGGGGGCACAGAGATGATAGAGAGGAGATAAAGAGTGGCACATAGAGTAGAGGGGGACACAGAGATGAGAGAGGAGATAAAGAGTGGCACAGAGAGGAGAGAGGGGGGCACAGAGATGAGAGAGAGAGAAGCAGAGAGATAAGATAAAGAGAGGCACAAAGAGGAGAGAGTGGGCACAGAGATGAGAGAGAGGAGATAAAGAGAGGCACAGAGAGGAGAGGGGGGGCACAGAGATGAGAGAGAGAGAAGCAGAGAGAGGAGATAAAGAGTGGCACAGAGAGGAGAGAGGGGGGCATAGAGATGAGAGAGAGGAGATAAAGAGAGGCACAGAGAGGAGAGAGAAGCAGAGAGAGGAGATAAAGAGAGGCACAGAGAGGAGAGAGTGGGGCACAGAGATGAGAGAGAGGAGATAAAGAGAGGCAGAGAGAGGAGAGAGGGGGGCACAGAGATGAGAGAGGAGATAAAGAAAGTCACAGAGAGGACAGAGGGGGCACAGAGATGAGAGAGAGGAGATAAAGAGTGGCACAGAGAGGAGAGAGGGGGCACAGAAATGAGAGAAAGGAGATAAAGAGTGGCACAGAGAGGTGAGAGGGGGCACAGATATGAGAGAGAGGAGATAAAGAGTGGCACAGAGAGGAGAGAGGGGGCACAGAGATGAGAGAGAGAGAAGAATAGAGAGGAGATAAAGAGAGGCACAGGGAGTTGAGGGGGGCACAAAGATGAGAGAGAGAGAAGCAGAGAGAGAAGATAAAGAGAGGCACAGAGAGGAGAGAGGGGGGCACGGAGATGAGAGAGAGGATATAAAGAGTGGCACAGAGAAGAGAGAGGGGGCACAGAGATGAGAGAGAGGAGATGAAGAGTGGCACATAGAGGAGAGGGGGGCACAGAGATGAGAGAGAGGAGATAAAGAGAGGCACAGAGAGGAGAGAGGGGGCACAGAGAGGAGAGAGAGAAAAGCAGAGAGAGGAGATAAAGAGAGGCACAGAGAGGAGAGAGGGGGACACAGAGATGAGAGAGAGGAGATATAGAGAGGCACAGAGAGGAGAGAGGTGAGAGAGAAGCAGAGAGAGGAGATACAGAAAGGGGGGCACAGAGATGAGAGAGAGGAGATAAAGAGAGGCACAGAGATGAGAGAGGGGGCACAGAGATGAGAGAGAGGAGATAAAGAGAGGCACAGAGAGGAGAGAGGGAGGCACAGAGATGAGAGAGAGGAGATAAAGAGAGGCACAGAGAGGAGAGAGGGGCACAGAGAGGAGAGAGAGGAGATAAAGAGTGGCACAGAGAGGTGAGAGGGGGCACAGAGATGAGAGAGAGAGAGAGAGAGAGAGAGAGAGAGAGAGAGAGAGAGGGGCGCAACATGCACTCTGCTGCAACTACATTCACTGACAGCACGGAGTGGAGGATGTAATGTGCGGTCTTTCACCTGACCGCACATCACACCTCTTCTCCTCCTATACATGATCGTTACCTCTCTATGTTTGGGGGGGGGGGGGCGAACTGCCCCCTTGCCCCCCCAGTTCTGACGCCCCTGATTCCTACCTTGGCCCTAACTGTGCGGAGTTTGTATATTCTCCAGGTACTTGCGTTGGTTTCCTCCGGGTTCTCCGTTTTCCTCCCACAATCCAAAAATATACTGGTAGGTTAATTGGCTCCTAACAAAATTAACCCTAGTGAATGTGTCTGTGTGTACATGTGATAGGAAATCTAGATTGTAAGCTCCACTGGGGCAGGGACTGATGTGAATGGGCAAATATTCTCTATAAGGCACTGCAGAATATGTGTGCGCTATATAAATAACTGGTAATAAATAAATAATAAATTTACATCTCTATAGATTTACCAAATTTGTAGCACTTATTTATATGTGCAACCATGAAAATCAGAAACTCCCATGTGAAGAGTGGGTAGAACAGCTAGTATTCAATTAAATTTCTTCCTAATAAAAAAATTAAGAAGGTTTCTTCCATCTCATCTCATTCTGTAAATAACTATAGCCCATAAAATACCAATTGAGGTGGTCATCATGGTCATACTACATATGCTACTCACTGAGTGGAATGCCAATGCCTGGATGAGATGATGTGATGGGGGAATTACAGAATACTAAAGAAAGCTTCATTATCTCTTCAAGATCTGAGATTTACTGTATTAATTGTTCATAGTACCCATGAGAATAACAGGTAAGGTTGTCATCTTGAGCAAACTACCCAAGTTACAATCTAGGTAACATTTTAAAATTGTAAGAACACACTTCAAATAATAAAATTGTTTTGGAAATAGAGATGCTAACCAACTATTTGCTGCTCTGTCCCAGTTACTGTCCCTGTTCCTGGCAAGCCTATTTTATGGAGTAATAAAAACATTTATTACAGTAGACTGTTTTAGCAACTTTAACTTACAGATGAAAGTGAAAAATTTGTACAATGAATGAAGCATCAATTAGTGTTTTAAAAACTATTGCTTCAGTTAAAGTACTCTAAGTTTATATCATTTTTTTCTAAGTGTAAAACATGAGTGCATGTTCATATGGGTACTTGGAATGAAAATTGGAATCTGCACATGAAAAAAAAATGTTTGTAAATGCAAAAATACCGCAAACATAATAGTCTTCCTAACCAGCACTAAAATGCGAGAAAATTCACCATACATCCACCTGCAAATTAGTAGTACTGTATGTATTGAATAAGTTGTAAAAAAAATACTATTAATAATGTTAATTAATTATGAGACCAATATTATTTCAGAATATATTTGGGGCCATATTATAGAGTAATAAAAATAAAAGACAAATAGAATTTATTAATTATATTCAGTTTCTTATATTTTAATGATTGCTAATAGGGCCAATAAAATGTACTTACAGTATGACAAAAGAAACCATTGATAATTTATGTCACTATAAATGGTACACAGATCATACAATATTATTTATTTTCCCCATCAAAAACATATATTTATCAGCCATAGATATAGCAAACTTAATACACGTATAAAATAATATTGGTTAATGATTTTAATTTTCCTCCTAATAAAATAATTAATAAGGTTTCTCATTCTATATATAATTATTCCCCATAAAATACCAAATGAGGTAGTCAAAATGGTCATACAACATATTTAACACACTGAGAGGAATGGCAATGCCTGGATGAAATGACATGTGATGGGGGAGATTACAGAATAAAGCAAGTTACATGATGCTTACAAAACCCAGGATTCTTTAATTGTTTATTATACTGATGAAATTAACAGGTACAGTCATCATCCTGATGATTTACAATTCAGATAATGTATTTTGAATTCTAGGATAGCACGGATGGTGTAATGGTTACTGCCTCACAACACTGATGTCAGGGGCACTTTTGTGTGGAGTTTGTATATTCTACCCATGCATGTGTGAGTTTCCTCCGGTTACTCTGGTTACCTCTCACAATCCAAAAATTTACTGGTAGGTTAATTAGCTGTCATCAAAATTAAAATGTAGCCATGCTCACTGCGTACCTCAGATGCATGCATGGTCAAGTCACGAACCGATCACTCACCTTTGCGGGTTCTGGGGTCCGTCCATTGCCGGCACGGTTGCTCGCGGTGCTGTGCAGCCGTGTGGGGATGCGGCGTGGTCAGCGGCAGAGGTGATGCAGGTTCTGGGAGCCAGGAGTGTGGGGACCAAATGGCCAAAGGCACCGCTGTGTGTCTGCAGTATAGGAGGCGGCCATGTTGGAGACCAAATGAGAACCTGAGAGCACTTGTGAAACACCTGTGGGTAAGTGTTAGCCAATCCCGTGCTTGTGCTGCCTTTAAGTAGGCTGGTATTATACTACTCTGAGCCAGTGCTTTGTTGTAGTTACTCTGTAGCCTAGCTCTGTGCTCTCTCCATGGTTTTCTGTGTGATTCCAGTGGTCCAGATATCGCCTCTGCTCCCAGAGGTCTGCTTGCAGCCTTCACTACAAAAGATCCACCAGCACCCTGCTGTGATGTCAGCCATTCGCTCTCCCAGTGGCAACAAGTTGATTTCCAGAGTCTTGTGAGAGGTTACCCTGTCTGCCTACTTCAATCACACAGCTTTCTACTAAACTCAGGTGCTCGTTCAATCAAATCTCAGTTTAACTCATTCTGCACCATTGTCGTCTGCTGCAGTTTCACAGTGCTTCAAATGTTATCTTCAACTTGCAAGTATTCTATTCAGTATTGTATTTTCATTATTGCTGCAGTCAAGGACAATTCTTCACAGCCTTCCAGTTTAACCGTTAAGCTTCAATACAAGTCTCTACAGTTATTCATTTATGTCTACAAAATCCAGTTAATGCTCCTTACAGTTTGGCACCAGTCATTGCTTCATTTGGACAATTCTTCACAAGCTTAAACTCAGTTGTATGAACATTTCTTCAATGCATCTTTAAGACTGTTCCTGCTTATCATTATACCATTCATTGCAATACATCAGTATATATATGGTGACTAATAATTGTCATTAAACTAATTACTGGAATTGTTGCCTTTAATAAAATATGAAACGGAACTTTATTCGTCCTCCCTGTTTTCACTATCCTCCGGCACCTACGCCTGTGATTGGTCCAGGGTTAATGGATTCACAGAAACACTCGCCCCTTATAGGTCACGGCAAATGAGATGCGAATGTGCCTAGATGTAGCCACAATGAGCATGGTTACATCTCTACATGTCATAGGGCACAGGTTCTCAAACTCGGTCCTCAGGACCCCACACGGTTCATGTTTTGCAGGTCACCTGTAGATTTTTAAAATGTGACAGTTGGTGATACACAGAGCAACTGCTGGGTGACATGGAAAACGTGAACCGTGTGGGGTCCTGAGGACCGAGTTTGAGAACCACTGTCATAGGGAATATAGATTGTAAGCTCCCCTGGGACAAGGATTGATGTGAGTGGAAAAATATTCTCTGTAAAGCACTGCAGAATATTTGTGTGCTATATAAATAACTGGCATAAAAGAATAATACATTATAAGAAGACACTACAAATAAATGATTGTTTTATTAGAAAATTGCTCCTCAATTCCTTGCTGCATTGTTCCTGTTACTGTTACTTTTCCTGGCAAGTCTCATATTTTATGCATTAATAAAAACATTTAATGCAGTAGTTTGTTTTAGAAACTAAAGAGTCCTACACACTTGCCGATGTGTGCTGCCGATATGAACAATCTCGTTCAGTAATGAACAAGAAATTATTCATATCTTTCAGTGTGTAGAAACAAATGATGAAGGATGCATGACCCCATGGTCATTCATCATTGGTGCTGGCTCATTTATGCCGGCAAGCCAATATGGACAATATCGGACATATTAGCATACTGGGCTATGGGGCCGGGGTGACATCTGGGAGTGAAGAAGCTTCACTCCGCCCATCACCATCCTAGAGCCATATCATTCATCAGGTGTATCAGCCACCAGGCACCTTGGCGGCAAATTGTCAAATGTGTACGGGCATTAGACTTACAGATAAAAGTGAAATATTTATACAATTTACACAATGAATAAAATATCAATTCATGTTTTAGAAACTATTACTCAATAAATGTAATCATAATAAGATCATTAATAAGGTTTCTACCATCTCATTCTATAATTGTTATTCATAAAATATGAAATGAAATAGTCATCATGATAATAATAAAGTATATAGGTTACACATGGTGGAATAGTAATGACTGGACAAGATGACATGTAATGGGGAATTACAGAATGATAAAGCAAGATATATCATCTTTGCAAAACCAATAATATCCAATTATTAAAACATTTAATGAAGTTGTTTGTTTTTGAGAATATACCTTACAGACAGAGGCATCGAAATGGGGGGGTCAAGGGTGCAGCATGCCCCCCAAACATGTCAGAGGTGCAGGCATGGGGAGAGGGAGTGCTTACCTCCAGATCACCGTGGAGACTCTGACTTCAAAACTCCGGCACCGCAGCATGCTGCCCCGTGTCCTGTCCAGCCGGCTCTTCACAGACTCAGAGGCATTACAGGGAGGAGGCAGGGATGTCCCAGCAGGCTTAGCATGGCCAAGCCTCCTCCCAGTAGTGCATCTGTGACAGCAGCTAGGACAGGACATGGGGCAGCATGCTGTGGCACCAGAATTTTGACGTCAGATTCTCTGCGGTGATGTGGGAGGTATAAATATTTAATTTTGACTTTAAGCAGGGGTGCCAGAACATGTTGTGGTTGGGGAAGGAATAGATAAAAATCAATTTTGGTGCTCCCTCCATGATTATTCTTTAAATCACTACTTAGTTGCAGTTAGTATTTAAATCTGTCTCATCTGGCTCTAAAGTTCCACTAATTATTATACTAGAAGAAAAAGAAAAAAAAATATATATATACTGTATATATATATATATATATATATATATATATATACGGTATATATGCATTAGATTAGTTGGACACACAAGTGTAAAGCAAAAGTATAGATGTAGCCATGCCCATCCTTGATGTAGTTTCACCTTACTGTACATGCATCATAGTCATGGCATAAATATAGTGCAGGTTGGCATGGTAAAGCATACTAAGATGCAACAGTATCCACACCATGCACAGCTTCAGCATTGGGTGGCAATTGCTCAAGTAATGAAAGTACAGCGCTGAAAACAATAGCAGTGGATGGATATGGCACAACCAAATACTACTGTATGCAATATATTGTGGAGAGGGGGCCTGGACGGCACACCTTAGCTTCTTATAATGGGATGTGCTACCTTGCTGGGACTTAGAACTACAATATAGGAAAAAGGCTGCAGGAGCACAATACACTACTAAAATGATAACAACCATCATATTAGAGGTTCTTGGCATATATTGGCCAGTACATGAGACTGCCCACCTACTTCACACGGACCTCATTGGACAGGTCCCTAACATTATAGGGGCTCTTCGCCCATGGGGTGCAGAGAACCCTCAACCTACTCCAGCCATACCACCTCAGGGCATCACACAAATTAGGGATAGAAGTGAGAAATAAGTATTAGGAAAATGAAAAAGGCTGCACAGTCCCAGAGATACAGCCCCAGGGGGTGCCCACTCTCATTCTTTTTTTGGACAACCTGTGTGCACTATACCCCACTGCGACTTTGTTCATGTAAATATACAGTAAATGGTGTGTGACTCCCCACAGCATGAGTTGTCATTTGTAGAAAAAAAAATGGGAAAAAATAAAAATGTAAAAATTTAAAAAAGTTCCTTTGTTTGTACAACCTGTGTGTACTATACCCCACTGCAACTTTGTTCATATAAATATAAATGGTGTCACTCCCCACAGTGTAACTTGTCATTTGCAAAAATGTTAAAAAGTAAAAAAAAAACCTCTTAAAACAACTTTGCTTTGTCTGTAAAGCATGCTATCACTGCGTCACAGCCGCACATCACTGCTGAAATTGCATGGACCATAAGCATAGCACAAGTCGCAGTGTGCAGAGCCATCTAAACAGCAGTGTAGGCCCCTGGCACAGAAATGCACTTGGCCCCCTACCCATCCTCCAGTGGTAGGGTTGGGGGGTGCTATCAGTGGCAGCATTGATGTCCCACGGGTGGTAGGGGGTGTTCTATCTTCCGCTTAGCTTGTAGGACCTGGAGCAGTAATTTCTGCTAATTACTTTACTGCACAGATGGGTCTAAACTGTAGAAGGGGGCATTGGGCTGAATGAAGAGTCCCTGGTACATGAATTCCAGGGTGGTAAGGGGTGTTCAATATGTAGGGGAGGGGTGGATAGTGGAGTGGGCTTAACGTTATAGTTTTCTGGTGGGAGGGCAGCTTGCTTGACTGCAGATATCTCAAGTTCCTGAAAATATTTCTTAGCTTTGAATGGGACAAAAAACTAGAGAGTCCCACCTTTCAGGAGGTACGGGGGACTTTGGGATCAGAGTTTAGGAGCCAGAGCAATTCACCAATGAAAATGTAAAACTGCATATTAGGCGTGTGGAGCTGGAGCAGGGACCAGCTGCTTGAAGGCTGACATCTCTGGTTCTGGGCATAGTTGAAACAAGCTGCCAGGGTGCACTAAAAAGGGAGAGTCACAATTTTTGGCTTATTCCCTTAGAAATACTCTAAGTCAGACAGAACCCGAGATTTCTGGCTAGGAAGAGCAATTAAAAGGCTTGGATGGGGACCACTGCTTTCAAGTCAGATATCACCGGTTCCCCAGCGCCGATTTTCAAAAATCTGGTACCCCTGGAAAGAGGGGACCCTCAGCTACAGGCTAGGCCCTTATTCTCTTGGATCCCTTGAGCAAGAGCCCATGGAGCCCATACAAAAATACAGCCCTGGCTGTGTGTATGCATTCGGTATGAAAGGCCAGAGTTTGGGATGCCAGCAGCCAGAAGAATGACTGCAGCATTTTAATGGTGCTAATCCTAACAGGGGAGATGTAAGCATACCTACCTTCCCCAATGCCATGCAAACCCTATGTCTTTCTACCCGAAGCCTAAACCTAACCCTCTCCCCCGCTGCCTAAACCTAACCATCCCTTCCTGAAGCCTAAACCTAACCCTCATTGCAGCCTAACCCTAACATTCCCCAGGGTTGCTTAAACCTAGCCCCTATTTCCTGCAGCCTAAATGTAGCCCCTCCTCCCCACAGCCTTCCCCAAGCCTTCCCACAGCCTTCCCTAACACAAGCTAAACCTTCCCACCCCCAGGAGCTTATGCTGACTCTGGTTTCCAGCAGTCATGATCCCAGCATGGGGCTTGTGAACATTGTTGGGATACCTTCACTGGCATTCTGATCAGTGTCAGGATCCCAGCAATGGCATTTTGGCTGCTGGGATACTGGCCAGATCTCTTGAGTACAGGAATAAAATGAGACTTGTAAGGCCAATAATATACAGTATCTGCAGGATAATATTCATAACTATTGAATTGTAAATTATTTAAAAATGTGTAATCATCAGTCAGTTTAGGGAACTGAACCCAAGGTCAAGGGTATGCTTAGTATAGATGCTACCACTTGGCCAAGGCTGGAACGCTGTCTGTTTGTGCACACCATCAGTGACATAGTGATGTCACTGATATTAAAGATCCTTTTTTTCTCTGCTGATACTGGTACAAAAGTTACTGTAATTCATAAAGTGTTCACAAGCACTCCAGCCATATGCAGTATAAACAGTACCTGCTTGTTTGCTTGTGTCAAAGGACACACAAAAAGGTCTTCATAGAAGCAGACATTTTTCTGTCTTTGTAGCTACTGTAAGTGATCATTAGAAATTTACCTTTTTTCTTAGCTGATAGTTGTAGTTGCTTTAAGAGCTCACGAGCGCCCCAGCACAAACCCAACACAAATTGCAGTGTGTAATAAATCAACAGTTATAATGATAAGGCTTGCTGATGTAAAAGCTATATCCAACTTTATAATCTAATATGCTACAGTATATTATACTGTATATTTGAGATTGAAATAAAAAAGTGTCTAAAAAAAGTACAGTAGTCCGTGCACAGCAAGCATCATTTGATTTTACAATGGAGACTTCACTCATGTGCAGTGGCGGTTTTCACAAGCGACACCTGTGGATGAAATTCAGTATTGCACCCACCAGAGACAGAGAGGCAGATTTATTAAGCTCGGTGAAGTGATAAAGTGGAAGGTGATCATGGACCAGCCAGTCAGCTCCTAACTGTCATTTTTCAAACCCAGCCTGTGACATGGTAGTTAGGATCTGATAGGCTGATCCTTTATCACCTTCCACTTTATCACTTCACCAAGCTTAATAAATCTGCCCCACAATTCTTTACAATGCAACTGCATATGCCACCCTGCGATTTAAAATGCCACCCTACAAACAGGCGCAGACATACTACAGTAAGTGCAACTATTTTTCCCCACACCATATTGTGGATAGCTGAGCATGGCTACATCTGTACTTGCAATGAAAAATTTAGAACCTGCGTTTCCATTAGTATGAAAATATTCTGTTTGTAAAATGCAAAAAAATAGTACTTTAACAACACATGAAATGCATATACAAATAGAAAATTAACATAAAGAGGTTGGACAGCATAATCAGCAGCATTTATGACAAAAAAGTGTCATGGCAATAAACAGTCATCAACAAGTCACAGATGAGATCACTTAAAAAGAACAAAATATACATAGCATAATTCTGCATGTAAAAAAAATATTACAAAGAATATTACTGTAACACTGAAGCTGCACATTTTGTACTACCATTTCTGTGCTCCACTTGGGTGGCAGAGGGAGCAATATGGATTAACACGATGTTACAAATACTGTATGTGTATCAGATATGCTGAATTTAAAAGTGTATTTATTATGGGATGCGGTTCACAATACCGATGCCGGGATCCCAAACACTCAATAGCCATGCTGACCAACAGGGACTAATCCCACTCGTAGGTGTCCACGACACCCATAGAGTGGGAATAAAACCTGTGGCAAGTGCAGCGATTCAACAAGCCCAAAAGAGGCTTTGCTGCGATTGCCCACCCCCAGTTGGCCATCTCACAGCCAGGATCCCAGCATCAGTTTGGTAACCAGCGGTCTCCTGACTGGCGGTCACATAAACCCAACACTTTATTATGTGTATATATATACTGTATGTACAATCATTCAAGGGCATGGACGGCACTCACGGGACACATTACAACCATCGCAAATCCTGGTGTTTTATTTAATAAAACACCAGGATTTGCGATGTTTGTAATGTGTCCTGTGAGTGCCGTCCATGCTCTTGGATTATTGTATGTACCTTTCAGGAAGGGCACCGGGACCAGTTGGTATATATAATTGAGGAGTGTCGGCTAATTTGGATTGAATATACTGTATGTATATATATATATATAGATATATATATATAGATATATACATAGATATAAATAGATAGATATCCACAAGGAAGGGCATAGTCCAAATCCCAGAATTTAGTAAAGGGTTTTCTATAGTTTTAATGCATATAATGTATATATCACATTCCGAATAAAGTCACATTTAGGGACACACAGAGTCCCATTGTCAGGACATTTAGAATGCGTGCAATTGTTCTCTTTTTTTACCATGATATGCACACATTCTAAAAGTCCTGACGACGGGTTCCTGCATAGCCCAAAACGTGAGATGTACAGTATATATGTGATAGCCCTCACTCACTAAACCTCCCCTTAGGTGATGAAAAGGGGGTTGACAAATAGACATCATTACAGATGCATGGATTGTGTTGCGTGAACGATAATGCCCGAACAGACAATCCGATTACAATTTGGATTGCACCTCCAGTGTAGAATTTTATAGACTACAAAAATGTGAAAGTCCTCACTCACTCACTGGGTCTCTTACTGACTAAACCATCACTAATTCTCTTACCTCCTGAAATGTTAGGAAGATGAAATGTAGCTTAGTTATTCTGCAGGTGGGAACTAAAAAAACTACGTAATTAGAATTTTAACAAACCTCCCCTAAAGGGATGAAAAGGGTTTTACATATTGACGTTATTATCAATGCTTGGCTTGCGTTCCATGAACGATAACGTCCAAATGGACAATCGGATAAAAATTTGGATTGGACCGCCAGTGTGTCAAATTTAATAAACTACAAAAATGGTCCTGTCACTTTTTACCGTATCTGCTACAGGTGTTCCTCAGGTAACACCAAGAACCATGGATTAATATTTACTTACTTTAAAACGTCTCAAAATTACAACTTTACAGATTAACAAATTTTTAACAGTAATTTATATTTACAACCGTGAACATCAGAAACTCCCGTGTGAAGAATGGGTAGAACAGCTAGTATGTATATATATATATATATATATATATATATATAGTTCCTGGGAAAGTCCGCACTCACATCAATAAGTCCATAATGTAGGGGTGCTCCTCAAGATAACCCCAAAAGGTTTCACATATACCAGTTGTAAGAGATCAAATGATCTCAAGAGAGGGCACTCACCAGTCCAATTGACTAAAAGGCTTTTTATTGGTACATCAAAGTCATCAGTAAAATGTTGACATTTCGACCCATAGGGCCTTTTTCAAGACAGTCGCCAGAGACATCCAGTCTCTGGCGACTGTCTTGAAAAAGGCCCTACGGGTCGAAACGTCGACATTTTACTGATGACTGTGATGTACCAATAAAAGGCCTTTTAGTCACTTGGACTGGTTAGTGCCCTCTCTTGAGATCATTTGATCTCTTACACCTGGTATATATATATATATATATATATATTAAACGACATAGTATATATATATATATATGTGTGTGTGTATATATATATATATATACTATGTATTTATATATATATATATATATATGTGTGTGTGTATATATATATATATATATATCAACACTAACAACACCCTTATCCTGCACCTATTAGCAGAAACTCTTGGAGGAACCTCTGTTAGAAGAAACCAAAAACATCTTTCACAATGATCTAATAACTGGATCGTGCCCATTTAAGGACAAAATATATTTATTCTTTTATCACCTTAGGAAATTAGAAATTTATATCAGTCTGGTACAATACATTTTCCATTGTGACAAAGAAATTATCATACACTTACCCCATAGATGGTCTTTGTGACAAAAAAATTATCGTATACTGACCTCATAGGTGGTTTTTTTATTCTTACCCCTGAAGAAGTCCTTTTTTGTATGAAACACGTAGGGGTTTATAACATTTAAACTCAGTAAAAATTCATAGAGGACCCTCCTGAGATCCCACACCTGAATTGGGTGGAGGAAGGCTCTCGTTACATACCCTCCTGTATTGGATGTGACCAATTCAAACTTTTTATGTACTGTATGTAAAGTAATTACTTAATTTTATAAAGTAGAAAAAGTTTTTTAGAATTGAAAATAAATGTATATCTTTTACTGATTGGCCATTCAGCTCATTGTTTTATGTGAAGTTTTGGTGAGTGGGTATTTTCACTAGATTACCTCCCACCATTGTTGGACTACAAGGGTCAGAATTATTGGATCCTCATTTTCAAAATAATAATAATGAGAATACGAATGTTTATCTCCAACTCTTATTTGTACCCCATAATCAATTTCATTGTATTGATGGTCATTCTAATGTGAATATTGAAAATCAGATAAAATCTAATTCCATTATAGACTTGCGCACTATATAGAACAATTCACACCAGACAACCCAAGAATATTGCTGAACTGAAACAGTTTTGTAAAGAGGAAAGGTCCAAAATTCCCCTTGGCCAATGTACAGGTCTGATATGCAAATGTTTGGTTGAGGTTATTGCTGCCAAAGGAGGGTCAACCAGTAATTAGATCCAAGGATTCACATACTTTGTCCACCCTGCACTGTGAATGTTTACATGGTGTGTTCAATAAAAACATGAGAACATATAATTGTTTGTGTGGTATTAGTTTCAGCAGACTGTGTTTGTCTATTGTTGTGACTTAGATGAAGATCAGAACACACTTTATGACCAATTCATGCACAAATCCAGGAAATTTCAAAGGGTTCACATACTTTTTCTTGCAATTGTAGGTCCCTGTGGCCAAAGCATTACTCCCCCCCCCCACTAGTCACCCCTGACTGGGGTTCCCTGGGGGAATGGGAACTGATTAAATCAAGGCACCCAAAGCCAGGGGTGAAGCCTGAGGCTGCCACCATCCCTGGGTGGTTGATGGGGGGCTGATAGCCAAGATTGTGTAAAAAGAAAGAATATTGTCTTTTTGTGGAACTACAAGTCCCAGAAAGCCTCCCTCGCTTGCTGGTACTTGTAGAACCACAAGTACTAGCATGCTGGGAATTAACAGGTTCACTGGTAACTGTAGTTCAACAACAAAAGAAATACCCAAATAAAAACACAACACACACATTGTGAAAGTACAAGTTTATTTACACATACATACATACATACATACATACATACATACATACATGCATACTTACACACACATACTTATCTAGTGTCCCATGGAGCCCATCGGTCCCCTTATCAAGTAGAATCCTTTGGTGTACCTGTAAAAAAAAATACTCACCTATTATCCAGTGCTGGTAACCTCAATTAACCTTGCGGGTAACCACAGACCTAATTTTTTTTGGGTGCCTGGAGGGGGGACCCCTTGATTTAAGGTGTACCCACTTTCCCAGGCAACCCCAGCCAGGGTTGACTAGTTGGGGGAAGTGAAGCTTTGGCCACCGGGACCTATATAAAAGTGTCCCCTGGCTATCGGCATTTTGAATTGAAAAAACACTGTAGTTTAGTAAATTACTGTGTTTTTTCTCAGAAAGTTGCATTCTCACACCGCCGTTGTCAGACGAAATTAGAATCTTAGTAAATACAGTATACCCCATAGTGATTGGTCAGTTTTGCAGTGAGTAACTCTGTTGGTTTCAAAATCACTGGAAAAATAATAAAAAATGAATTGTTTGACAAAGTCAGTAATGAATGTCTCCCAATACAGCAGATTAACATGGGCAATGCCAGTTTTTAATTTTATTTTAATTTTCTAGCACAAATGAAAATTAAATTTCCATAGATTCTAGAAAACTGCAATATATATATTTTTAAAAAAGTGATGATAAAAAGACAAAAGCATCTCATTTTTTGACCTGTTGTCAACTACAAACAGCAGCCTAAAAAAATAACACTATTAGCCATGAAAATATCAGACGAACAGTAATTTCTAAAGCCAGCTAAAATAAAGAGGATTATATGAGTAGGGTATGTGAATGAATCACCTTGAGTCCTATTGGAGTAAGCGTGCTATATAAATACAATTATTACTACTTATTATTTTTGGGCCATATTGAGCTGAGTAGTAAGTTATCGATATAATAAATGCATTTATGCTGTCATCACAGGAAGATACTAAATGTAAATAGTGTATAAATTGTTATGCAATAAAAACCTTGTACCAAAATTGGTGCTTTTAAGTTGTAACTGTACAATGAATTTTCACTATCAGTATAAAAATCAGTGCTGAAAGTAGGGAGGTATGGGGTGGCATGGAGTACCATTAAGAAATATGGTGGTGGTACTCAGTACCACCAGCCCAGTGCTGGGGCATAATTTACAATATAAGGGGCATTTTTATGTGTGGGACATAAAATGATGTCAGTGGCATAACTGTGTGTGGCATAATATGTAAGGCATTACGGTGTGTGGCATAATGTGCAATGGGTGTTATGGAATCTGGCATAATGCGTATTGGGCATTACGGTGCATGGCATAATGTGTAATAGGCATTATGTTGCTTGGCATAATGTATAATAAGCATTACAGTGTGTGGCATAATGTGTAGTGGGCATTACGATGTTTGTCATAATGTGTAATGGGCATTACAGTGTGTGGAATAATGCAGCCATAACCCTATTATCATGTAGACACTCCCCTAGTTTCATGTGACCACGCCCTCTTATGGCACGTGACCACGGCCATTTTTTACTATCAGTACCGCTAAGAAAACATTTCTACTTGCACCACTGATAAAAATTAAAACAACATAAAGTATCCGTAGTTAATAGACTTCACATATCTTTAAAAGATTATGAAATTGTATTCATTAGATTTGACTTTTAGATAGCATATATTGAAATTACAAGAAAAGATTAAAAAAGCGGACTGATTTTGTAAGAAAATACCTACAGTATTCCTTTCAAAATCATCCAAGTTATTTTCTATTACTGGCAATTCTACTACTTACTGTATATAATAAATAAAAACATCAATCCTGTTTCTGATGGATCTTTGCACCTAGCATTAGTTTCAATAATGATTATGTTTGCTGCTCTAATGTAAAATAAATGGGCAGTATGGGTTTCTGATTGCAGGTGCACAAACCCAAACATTAGCCTTACAGATTATTGTGTAAGCATAAGGTAGTAAATCAGGCTTCCATAATGGCCCACAACTTCAGCCACTTTGCATGGGATTCAGAATCAGCCTGATATGTCTTCATTGTTTTTAAAATACAAATGTCTCTTTAAGCAGAACATTTTGGAACATGTTTTTCATTTCAAACTGTGAAATGTTATATTGATTATGACATATTTTTTTCTTTAAATCACTACTTAGTTAGATTAATTATTTCAGTGTGTAATATATTGTGCATTCAATTGAAATTTTACCTGTAAATTACCTATATTCAATGTTAGCTCACATTTATGATTAAAAATATAAAAAAATATCATCACAATAAAGGATTTTTTTTAATTACTAAAAAAAAAAATTCTGTATAATCTCAATATGCATTAATATCACACATATATAAAATATATTATACAGGATAATGACATATCTTTATTTAACTTCAAATTTAGACAACATATTTTCAAATGATGACAAGACATTATGAAGAGTGGATTGACGTTTTTATGAAAAAATACTAATCAATTACTTTATCATCCCTGTTATTCCTATTACTGACAAATAAGCATCAATTAGTTTTAGAATAATGTTATTAATGAAAACAGTTTAAAGTAAAACAATGAGAGGTCTATTTTCTCTAGTTATCATGTGACAATTTGTTTTTCACAAATTTCTATATCATGAGACTGTTTTGGTATTTTTTTCTATTGTGCAATTTTTTCATAATTATTATAACAAACAGTCATACCGTAAATAACTCACTACTTGTTCTTTATATGTGACTGCCTACAAACACTATACACTTTAGTCAGTTTAGTAAACTTCAAAATTAGAGTACCTATATTCAATGGAGGCTCACATGCAAGATTCAAAACATTTAATTAATTCTGAAGACTACAGTATGAAGGTTCTTTAAAAAAATGTTTGCTTAGACAAACTTTGACAAACCACAGTTTTAGAAACATCACCCAAAACATCATTGTATGATATTAATAAAATCGGTACTGTAAATATACGAAATATTCAACACTAGTCATGCCATTCACTCAATTTTAGTGATTACGATACATTCATTAGCACATAAAATTAATAAATGTATAAAGCTTGTAGAAACAGATATATTAAAATTAATATTAAAAAAACTAATATTATTGAAATATTTTAAACACATAGAAAAAACTAAATGTGACTGCCAGTAACCTGACCGCCAGTATTTTGTATGTATTCCCCTAGTCTTATCTGAAACATTCCCGGCATCTCTCCAGTTATTGACAGACCTTCTGTTTTATTCAATACTTAAAACAACTATTAGTTTGCTATAGAATCTGTCAATTCTTAAAGAAAATTGTTAGAACTAATAGGAGACATCCATAAAGTTGCCCAATATGAATTATTTTAATTTGTTTGTTTTTTGTGTTTATTTTCTAAACAGAATATATTGGAAACTTAAAAAAATTTGTGTGCAATTTGTATTATATTAATCAAAAATAAGTTATTCTTCATATCACTTGTATACATGTTATTCTTCATATCACTTGTGTACATATCACTTGTGTACATGCTTACTGACTACACGTTTGTCTCCAGTTGAAAATGTGAAAATGTATCCAATGTACAATACTTCTCTACAAAATTACCTGTATTTGCTGGTAGCTGATCTGTAAGATAAAAATAATAATAATAATAATAATAATAATAATAATAATAGTAATTACCATCACTATAGTAGATTTAAAAATAGGCATTTCAGCCCCAATCTGTCAATTCACTGACTCCCTGTTTGACTCAGAAACAAATTAAAACTCCTGTCTCTGACCTTCAAAGACCTCCACTAATCCTCTCTAAATCTCCAATCTCATTCCTACTCAAAAAGACACATCACTCTATCAAACAAATTCTGCCTCTCCTCTTCCCTGATAATTTATTTCCATGCCTGACCTCATGGTTTCTTTTTTTCTGCTTAATTCCTCTGTAGTGTCTAACCATGCTCTATCAGACACTAACTAAGTCTTCCTGCCAACTAGTGATCTTTGAAAACTCATCTCTTTAAACAAGACTACCACTCATCATCATATCAATCTTTTGCCCCTGCAAAACACAACTTGTCTGGCTCTTCCCTTTATGTGTCTGTCTATTTAACCTCATGCATGTAGTGACCTCTGTGAATATAAGTAATTATTTCATCTGTAAATTTAAGTTAATATATTTCTAAAGCTACTAAATGAAAAATTTCTGTTTAATCACCCATCTAGTACTGTAGATAATTCGCTGCTAAAATACCATTGTACCATTGTGATAAGCAGAACATTTAATTGCATTTAATGAACACATTTTCATCTTTGGATAAATGAAAAATTCTAAATATAAACTGTATCGAAAAAATGCATTGTGACCTGAATTCCATGCACTTAGCTGTATAAATGTTACAGCTAAATTCAGGGAATCTGGACTATTGGTTGCAGTTGCAGTTAAAATTAGAGATGAGCCGGTTCAGATTTACTTGGTTCTTTATGCCAGAATTATCGCCATCTCTTATTTTCAGGATTTCTCTTTTGGTTAACCAAAACACGTGACATCCGATAGCCACTAAGGAGATTCAGGTAAATCCGAGTAAATCTGAACCCGCTCATCTCTAGTTAAAATGCTGGGTGTCAGGGTCCCATCATGCAGGATACCGATACAGAAATCCTGATAGCTGACAATGCCGACAGATGGAATCCCAGTGCACCAGGGCTATTCCCGCTCGAAGGTGTCCACGACATCTATACAGTGGGAATAGATCCTGTGGTGAGCACAGCGAGCCACCAAGCATGCAAGGGGACTCTATGCACTTGTCCTGCTGCTGGCATTCTGGAGGGATTCCGCTGTTGGGATATTGATAGTCAGCATCCTGTTTGCTGGTAAAATGTATGTAACCCATTGGTTGACATTCATTAGGTTGACAGTCATTAGGTCGACCCCATATGGTTTACATGCAGATATTGAGACTGGAAAAGACTGACAGGTCATATGGTTGACATGACAATGGTCGACACATATATGGTCAACAAAATTCTTTTTGTCTTTTCATGTTTTGGGACTTTTTCCTTCCTTGACTATCCAAGTCACAAATCATGACCTTTAGTAACCTTGTGGCAAGTGAAGCAGAGCAGAGCGAGACACCATGCCTGTACCATGATGAGTGAAGTGAGCGCACAAAGAGATGCATTTCTACAAATAGTGGTCCCAAACTATCCACAATAAACCCAAAAATACATGAAAAAGTAAGTGTACCATCTTCGTGTCTATCATTATCATGTAGAACTTTTGACCCTGTCAACCTTTCCAGCATAGACCTCTCATATGTTGACCTTTTGTCCATATCAACCTTGTGCCTGTCAAACATATTGGTTTGACATAATGACTATAGACCTACTGAATGTAGATCTTCTTTTCCACATGCAGACTTCAGGTCCAACAAAATAACAAAATAATTATTGCTCATGCTGTGCTGTTAATTAAAGCAAACTAGTACATGTCCTCAATAGGCATTCACTTCAAATATCATTAAAAGGTGCAACATAAAAGTGGTATATGTGCATTCATTTAATAATTTAGGAAATGTATTTTAAAATTATAAAAAAACATTTCAAATGATTATTGCTTTTATAATACAGATGCTCACCCATTTCATTCTCTATCATCAGCGTTAGCTTTGATTTTCCTGTCAATCCTATTTTATACAATAATTCAAACAATTAGTTTTTGAAAGTGTTTATATCTTAATAAAAATAGTTGAAAATACTACAAGCAGAACCCTATTTTCTCTAAATACTGCATGACTTAAGTTGTTTGGCAGTCTTTCAATATTAAGCAATAATAAAAATATCAATCAGTTTGTATAGATATTATCACTTTTTAAAGAAAACAGTTAAAAGTACTAGAAGTAGAAAGCCATTCAGCTGCTAAATATCTTTTGCTTTAATTTATTGTCAACACATGTATTAAGAACATGTTTTACTTGTCTATAATTCAGTTTTTTTTTATCACATTGACGATCCAATACACTAAAACATTGTGGTAATGTTCAACTTTGTGTATTTGATCACTATGATCACAACTTCTAAATCATTATCAATCATTTCTGGTCCATATAAGTCACAATTTTTTAAATATATTATTGATATACTAATTCAACCCACAGCATATTAGATTGATATGTTTATATTCCTTAACTGATATTTTGCATTTAGCTTAGATGTAACATTTAACAAATGTGCATTTGGACAGAGTTTCATTTTGCAAAGGTAAATTTAGTGGAATAGCTAGACAAAAGTTTTCTATATAGATTTCAAGCCCCGGAAAATAAATTATCAGTTCTATTAATCAATCATAGTTAAGCTATAGATCAACACCTGAACAAAACTAAACTACCCTGTTTTTGAATTTAGAAAAAAAAAATTATTTACTTTTAATGCAGGGTGCAGTGGATCCATAAGCCATGTTCATCGAATAGCCAATGCTGAGAAGTCCAAACGGTACTGTAGAGTGCCGAACCATATGAGAGCTGATGCCACTACCGTAGTTATATTCTGCCCAGGAAAAAAAAGATCCAGGGAATTGTTTCCACTGAATGTCTTTTGGAAATGTCTCATCAAATGTAATACCAGGAACACCAAAGGTATAGGTTATAATAACTGCCAAATTAGTATTAAACTTTTCTTGACCAATGAGTTCATATGAGAGGCCAAATAAATTAGTACCAGGTATGACAGTTAGGAATGAACCAAACGGTTTGCCATTAAGTGTCCCACCAGTGCCATAGAGCAATACTTGAAGTAGACTTGTGCTGTAAATGGACAGTGGTAAAGAAATAGTGACATGAATCTGAATCAATTCTCCAGCTGACACATGTTTCAAGTGTATTTTTTCACCAGATTGGTATTGAATGGATGTTTTTTGAGAAGCCATAACAAGCACAATGTCATACTTAGTCTGGAAGGACAAGTCTGGGATAAAGAACATGGTTCCCCAACTTCCAACAGGTCTGAGCTGCTCATAGACATGGGAACACCCTAAGTTATTTTCAGCACACATGTGTCCAGCTATGACAACAGCAGGTAAATTAGAATCCACCTTAGTGCCAGAGAGATCATCTTTACTTTGAATTTGGATAGCTTGGAATGGTTCAAGCTTAATTGTCATCTTGTCACCTTTTAAGTACTGTGTCCCATTATAATTTACAGAGCCCTTTAGATAGATGTCCACAGTTGTTTGATTTTCAGATGAAATCACAAGGAATTCATTATATTGATCTTCTGGTCCCTTCTGAGGTGTAATTATATAATATTCATATCCAAGCTGATGTACTGGGTAAATTAAACTCACATCACCACTATTGTTTCTATAATTACTAGACATCACAGTGACATCTGCATCAGCTGTAATAACCACAGGATGTGGGCACTTTGTTGTTCCTTTCAGCTCCTTTTCTATTGTGATAGGAATTCTTACAGTTTCCCCTTTCCCAACCTTCACAACTTTACTAAAATTATATTTGTTGATAATTATAGAAACAGTGGTGTTAGGCAAAGTGCCAGTCACCAGAACTTCTCGTTGAGGAATTTCGGTAGAGTTCTGATTCTGTAGAAAGTGAGTGATAAACTTTCTTCCAAGAGAAGTAACTTGATCTGTAGATCCTACAAATAAAATCATATTTATATTATACATGTACATCTTCATCTCGCTACAAAAATACCATGATTTCAATTTACTCAAGAAATGACAGTTAGTATTTTGTACATATAAAAAGAAACTTGATTTTTATCAGTTTATATATTCATTTACAAAATATTTCCATTCAACAGAAAAATATTCATTAAGCATGTTAACCACAATTAGTAGTTGAAAGTTTTCCATGGTTTAGAGTTTAAACATTTCAGAGATATAACAGTCCAATATTTAACAAACAATACTTTTCACTCAAAAAAATCTCCAATAATCGGGGCATTATCTGACTTTATGTATTAGTTCAGTTTTAAAAAAAGTTTTAGAGTTGAGCAAAAACTTTCTACTGGGGTAAAAATCAAAAAGTTGTAGAAAAATGTGGGAAAAGTACTTAATCTAATGTCCACACAATTCAGTTTACAAATTACAGTAGCTACCAGTTTTGTCAAATGTGGTAGTATTATACCCTTGCATACGATCTTATTATCTACCAATAAGCCCTATTGTATATGGTGCCCTCCACAACACAAATGGATATGCAGAAAAAAAAGGCGGCAGTCATTGGAATTCCCATGCAAAGAAAGACACTACTACCACTGTACACTGTACAGTACAAGTGGAAGTACAGTGTTTTTCTTTGCATTGGAAGTCCGATGAGTGCCACCTCTTTTTGTGTATATATATATATATATATATATATATATATATCTGTCCACGATGACCGGAACTCCTGCTTATGGTCCAAAAATTACCTCGGTGCTCTCAATTTAATGTTTGGTACAGGCAAAGAAAAGGTAACAGCACTCACAGGACTTAAAACTAATTCAGGAATCCTTGTCAGTCCTCATCAAATCACCATGTGCATATAGTCAACATTTCATTTATTGTTATAAATTTCATCAGGACATGTCTTAGTGGGACTATGACTATATGCATATGGACCCACTAAGTTGATGGGGACTGACAAGGATTCTTGATTGAATTTTAAGTCCTGTGGGTGCTGCTACCTTTTCTCTGCTCATATATATATATATATATATATGTCTGTATATATATGATAATATCAGAAACCTGGGACATCAGCCTTCAGAATATTGACAGTGGCCTAGCACTGTGTTGAACCATGCACCTACTAGGTGAGTATTTTAACCCTCTCTAACCTCCTAACCCTCCCTACCTGCAGACCAACCCTAACCCTCTTCTAAGCAGCCTAACCCTCCTCACTTAGTGCCTAACCCTCCCTCCCTGCAACCTAACCCTAACTTCATGCCCTGCAGTCTAATTCTAAAATCTCTTATACTGCCTAAACCTAACCCCCCCCCCCACACACACACACACACACACACACACACACAGTCTACCCCTAACCAGCCCTAGTATACTAATGTTCGGGATGCCAACAGTTAGGATTCTGATGTTGGCATTGTGATCAATGTTGGGATCCTGGCATCAGTCTTCTGACCAGTGTTTAGATTCCGGCATCGGCTTTTCAACTGACGGCATCCCAACTACAGGGATGTATTTTTTGTCTTAATAATGCATTTTTACAAATTTTATTGTTAGAAAGCGCCTTCCATTTGAGTCCTACAAATTGTTGTGTGATGTGTTATCAGGTTTTGAACTTTTGGTGAGGTTCATCTCTGGTGAATCAATCAGGGGGCTGCTTGCAGTGCGCCTGTTGCCAGGGATTCTCAAAAACTCCTTTGTCTGGCATCCCGAAGGCCGGTATGCAGACCGGATCCCATGTATATTGTCAGTATATCAAAAACGAAAATGACATCTTTTCTCCTGACAGTGCAACCGAGCTGCTACTAGTGGAAGAGATCATGTTAAAGCAGTAGTGGCATTTGAAGGAATAGAAGTGAAGCCACTAGAGAAAATGTCTAAATAAATCAACCTCAATACAATCAGTATCCAGTGTTGATGCGCTATCAGTGGAAAGTCAGGGACACTGCAAAGACAAACTAATCACTGAGCTGACACTGACAGTAATATCAAATTTTATTATAGCCTTTCATTGTAGTCTACTTAATGCAGGTTTGTACACAAACTTATCTGAGTAGAGTCCCATCTAGCATTTCAATTGTGTGGGACATACATTACAGAGAGGATCTATCTAATGTAAATAAGCCCTTGACGTTAGCTAAAAAATAGCTTGGAAGAACAAACAGATGTATTAGTTCACTTTTGAGAATCTTTTTAGCCTGTTACAGTATGTAGTCATTATGTCAATATGCAGAATGTTGACACAATAATTTCAAATTGGTCTGAATCTTGACATTCAGAATGTTGACTTCATGTTCATGATGAACATGTTGAATTTCACAGTGATATATGGTCAACCACAAGAGTGACCCCACTTAACCTCGCAGTCTACTGCAGACCGCAAGGTTCCCACCATTGGATATAATGTAGCGCTGCTACGCTACATTGCATCCACAGTGCTCCGCCTGACTGACAGTGCAGGAGCGCACAGCCAATCAGGAGATTGCCATGATGTGGCACTCCTTGATTGGCTGAAGGGACCCTCTATGACAGGAGTCACGGGGGTCCCGACATTCGGGGAAAGGGGAACCATGTGTAAACATGGATCCCCTTTTAGTCCGTGGGTCGGGTGAGCGGTTTGTTTTTTTGTCAAGTACGTGGATTATAACTTTTAAGAAGAGGACCGCTCTACACTGGATTCTTTGTAAGTATAATTTTATTTGCAGGTACCCCTGGATTCTACTAGACAAGAGGACCGAGTGCTTTGGGTCAACATAGGTAAGTATGTATGTATGTAAGTATGCATGTAAGTGAATTAAACTTTTACTTTCACGGTGTCTGTTTTGTTTTTATTTGGGTATTTTTTGTAGTAGAACTACAGGTACCAGCAGACCCATTTCCCCCCGCATGCTGGTACTTGTGGTTCACCAAGTACCAGCTTGCGGGGAAGGCTTGCTGGGACTTGTAGTTCTGCTACAAAAAACAATATTCTTTTTTTACACAAAAGGCTATCAGCCTCACATCCACCGCCCATGGATGGGGGGACAGCCTCGTTCTTCACCCCTGGTCCTTGGGTGGCTGGACGGGGGACCCCTTGATTTAAGGGTCCCCACTCCTCCAGGGTATCCCAGCCAGGGGTGACTAGTTGGGGATTTAATGCCATGGCCGCAGGGACCAATATAAAAGTGTCCCCCGGCTGTGGCATTATCTCTCTGACTAGTGGAGCCCGGTGCTGGTGGTAAAAATATGGGGGACCCCTACATCTTTCGTCCCCCATATTTTTGGTACCAGGACCAGGTGCAGAGCCCGGTGCTGGTTGTTAAAATATGGGGGAACCCCAGTCAGTTTTTTCCCTGTATTTTTACAACCAGGACTGGCTCAGAGAGCCCGAGGCTGGTTATGCTTAGGAGGGGGCACCCCACGCAATTTTTTTTTAATTTTTTAAACCATTCTGCACTTCTCAGAATGCACACAATGAAGCCCTGCACGGAACTCACAGATCCAGCCAGGATTCCTTGTGTTATGTCAGGCAGTGTTTTACTAATCACTCCCGTAAAACACTGCCCGACATTACGAATCACATCGACATTGGAAAACAAGAATGTTGAAAACTCGGCAGCTTAGTAAATTACCGTATCAGGATTCAAAAAGTTGCAGGAAAATGCACCCGATACCATTCGAGATCAAACTCCCTTAAAAACGGCACAAACACGAATATTAGTAAATAAACCCCAGGGTCTGCCACACAACTGTGGCTGAAATGACAGGTTTGTTTGGGTCCCCACCAAAAAAGAAGTAATCAATCTCTCCTTGCACAAACTGGCTCTACAGAGGCAAGATGTTGACCACATCCTTATCCTCCAATTCCTCACCCCTTTCACTGTACACTTCCCCCTCCTCACAGAGTATTAAATCGTCCCCACTGAAATCCACCATCACAGGTCCCTGTGTACTTTCCGGAGACAATTGCTGGTCAAGGTCTTCCTGATGGAATTTATAATTCATTTTGATGAACATCATCTTCTCCACATTTTGTGGAAGTAACCTCCTACGCCGATCGCTGACAAGGTTTCCAGCTGCACTAAACACTCTTTCAGAGTACACACTGGAGGGGGGGCAACTTATGTAAAATAAAGCCAGTTTGTGCAAGGGCATCCAAATTGCCTCTTTTTCCTACCAGTTGACATATGGACTGTCTGACATGCTTACTTGGATGCAGTGCCGGTTCAAGGGCGCAGAGCGCCCCGGGCAGGAAAGGGGCGTGGCCTAATACAGGGGGTGTGGTGAGTTACGCCCCCTGTACATTAAAAGCGCCGCTTGAATGCTGAGCGGTGCGCGATGACGTCATCGCGCACCGCACAGCAAAAGGTCCTCTCCACGAAGAGAAACTAGACGCTATGCGTCTAGTTCCCTTCTTGGAGAGGACCTTTGCTGTGCGGTGCGCGATGACGTCATCGCGCACCGCTCAGCAGTTACTCTCCACGAAGGGAAACTAGACGCATAGCGTCTAGTTCCCTTCACAGGAGGCGCCGAGGACGGGGACGGCAGCGGGCAGCGGAGGCGGACGGGGGACACAGCGGGCAGCAGTGGCGGATCTTGCCACGGTGCGGCGCCCTCCGGATGGCGCCAGCGCCCTCCGGAAGGCGGCGTCCCGGGCAAAAGTCCTGCTTGCCCGTGGCAAGAACCGCCACTGCTTGGATGCTGTCACTCATATAATCCTCCACCATACTTTCAATGGTGACAGAATCATATGCAGTGACAGTAGACATGTCAGTAATCGTTGGCAGGTCCTTCAGTCCGGACCATATGTCAGCTTTCGCTCCTGAATGCCCTGCATCAATGCCAGCAGGTGTGATATTAAATCTTATCCTTTTCCTTGCAGCCCCAGTGGTGGGAGAAATTGATGGATGAGCTGTTGACGGTTTACATTGTGCTTGAGTTGACAATTTACTCACCAGCAGGTCTTTGCACCTCTGCACATTTGTGTCTGCCAGAAAGAGAGATACAACATAGGCACTGTGGCCAAAATGTAGTGTTCTGATTTCAACAGATTGACCACCCTTGAATCCTGGAAAAGCTAATGAAGGGATCCATCCACAAGTCCCACATACTAAGCGGAATCGCTCCATCTTAGCTCCTCCTTAAATTTCTCCAGCTGCTTTTGCAAAAGCCTGAAGAGGGGAATGACCTGAGTCCAGCTGGCAGTGTCTGAACTGACTTCACATGTGGCAAGTACAAAGGCTTGGAGAACCTTGCACAAGACGGAAATCATTCTCCACTGCACTTGAGTCAGGTGCATTCCCTCTCCTTTGCCTATATCATAGGTGGATGTATAGGCTTGAATGTCCTTTTGCTGCTCCTCCATCCTCTGAAGCATATAGAGTGTTGATTTCTACCTCGTTATCACCTCTTGCTTCAGTTGATGGCAGGTTCAGGAGTGATTGCTGGTGCTCCAGACTTCAGCACGCAGTGGCAGAATGTCAAAAGTGGCCCTCAATTTTTCAGGCCACCGACAGAATCTCCTGTACACCCCTGTCATTTTTCAAAAAATTCTGCACCACTAAATTAATTGTATGAAAACATGGGATTTGCTGGAATTTACCAGTTGTAATGCACATGTAATATTGGTGGCGTTGTCCGATATCACAAATCCCCTGGAGAGTCTAAGTGGGGTAAGCCAATGCGCGATGATGTCCCTCAGTTTCTGTAAGAGTTTGTCAGCTGTGTTCCTCTTACAGAAAGTGGTGATACACAGCGCAGCCTGCCTAGAAATGAGTTTGAATTTGCAATATTGTGCTACTGGTGCTGCTGCTGCTGTTGTTGCTGCGGGAGGTAATACATCTACCAAGTAGGCTGTCACAGTCATATAGTCCTTAGTCTGCCCTGCTCCACTTGTCCACATGTCCATGGTTAAGTGGACACTGGATACAACTGCATTTTTTAAGACACTGGTGACACTTTTCTGATGTCTCTGTACATTCTCAGCATCGCCTGTCTAGTGCAGTGAAATCTAGATGGGATTTGGTACTGGGGACACAATACCTCCACCAAATTGTCTAAATCCCACTGTACTAATGGTGGATACCAGATGCACGTCTAACACCAACATAAGTGTCAAGGCCTCAGATTTCTGCTTTACAACAGGATAACTGCTATCATATTTCATCTTCCTCACAAAGGACTGTTGGACAGTCAATTGCTTAGTTGAAGTAGTACAAGTGGTCTTCCGACTTCCCCTCTGGGATGATGATCAACTCCCAGCAGCAACAACAGCAGTGGTGGCAGAAACAGCAGCAGTAGCTGTACCACTAAAGGATCCTCCCAAGGAATCCCGGTTAGGAGAGGACTCCTCAGTCTTGCCAGGGACATGGCCTGCAGGACTACTGACTTTCATGGCTGAGAAGGAAGTTGACATTGAGGGAGTTGGTGGTGTGGCTTGCAGGAGCTTGAATACAACAGGAAGAAGGGATTTAGGTGTCAGTAGACTGCTTACACTCTTACTCAAAGTTTCACACCTTGACACTGACAGTTTGACACAGGCAACACACGGCTTGACACCTGTTGTCCACATTTCTGTTGAAATAATTCCACACTGAAGAGGTGTCTTTTTTGGTATTTTGCCCAGGTATCACAATGGGCTTCTTCATCCCACGGACAACAGGTGTCTCCCCCCGTGCCTGACTTAAACAAACCACATCACCATCAGAATCCTTATCATCAACTTCCTCCTCAGCGCCAGCAACACCCATATCCTCATCCTGGTGTACTTCAACAGTGACATCTTCAATTTTAATATCAGGAACTGGACTGTGGGTGCTCCTTCCAGCACTTGCAGGGGGAATGCAAATGGTGGATGGAGCCACCTTTTCCCATCCAGTGTTGGGAAGGTCAGGCATCGCAACTGCTGTCACACTTGGACTTTCCTTGGGGAGTTGTGATACCATCTTAGAATGCACAGTTCTTTTCTTTGCTTTTTCCAGCTCAACTCTTTTAATTTTTCTAGTGGGAGGATGAGGGCTTCCATTGTCATGTGAAGCTGAACCACTTGTCATGAACATAGGCCAGGGCCTTAACCGTTCCTTGCCACTCCATGACGTAAATGGCATATTGGCAAGTTTACATTTCACCTCAGACCAGTTCAATTTCTTTTTAAGGTCTTTTTACTGAACTTTAGCTTTTTGGATTATACTTGCCCTCTACTATCACATTGGGCATCGGCCTTGGTAGATGATATTGATGGCATTTCATCATCTATGTCATGACTAGTGGCAGCAGCTTCAGCAATAGGAGGAAGTGGTTCTTGATCTTTCCATATTTTATCCTCCAAATTTTTGTTCTCCATTATTTTTCTGGAGTTATATAACACAATATGCAGCACAGGAGAGCATACCCCTACACCTCACAGGGCAAACCCTGTAAAAATTATTTGGATTAAATATTAATAACCCCTTTATTTAGAGTAAATAATATATAGCACAGGACAGCACCACTGAATTTATATGGCAGCACCACTGGACTGGATTTATACGGAATTATATGGATTTTTAAGGAATTATATGGCAGGATCACTGGAATTATATGGCAGGATTACTGGAATTATATGGTAATATCACTGGAATTATACAGTAATATCACAGGAATTATATGCCAGTGTTCCAAGAATTATACAGTAATATCACTGGAATTATACGCCAGTATAATGGGAATTATATGGAAAAATCACTGGAATTATACGGAAATATCACAGGAATTATACGCCAGTATGCTGAGAATTATATGGCAATATCACAGGAATTATAGGCCAGTATCACAGGAATTATATGGCAATATCATTGGAATTATATGGCAATATCACAGGAATTATACAGCAATATCACAGGAATTATAGGCCAGTATTCCGAGAATTATGCGGCAATATCACAGGAATTATACGCTTATATCACGGGAATTATATGTCAATATCACAAGAATTATATGCCAGTATCCCGAGAATTATACGGCAATATCACTGTAATTATATGCCAGTATCACGGGTATTATATGGCAATATCACGGGAATTATATGGCAATATCACTGGTATTATACACCAGTAACACTGGACATATGGCAGCCGAGGACACCATCACTGTGACTGGTCAATGGACTGGTGCTGCTTAAGAGAGACCCTCCCCTGGTCTGATGCAAGGCAACACAGAAAAACTGCAAGAGACTTATACAGCAGCACTGGGGACATATAGCAGCAGAGGACAAT
The DNA here is from genome assembly GCF_028390025.1 of Pseudophryne corroboree. Lineage (NCBI taxonomy): Eukaryota > Metazoa > Chordata > Amphibia > Anura > Myobatrachidae > Pseudophryne > Pseudophryne corroboree. Next base: position 20,664,901 of record NC_086453.1, on the reverse strand, counting down.
ACCACTGTGACTGGTCACTGGACTGATGCTGCACAAGAGAGTCACTATCCCTTGTCTGATGCAAGACAACACAGCAAAACTGCAAGCGAGTTATACAGCAGCCAGCAGCACTGGGGACATACAGCAGCAGAGGACACCAACACTGTGACTGGCTGGACTGATGCTGCATAAGACACTGACTACACTGGACTGAGCAGCACAAGACAGTACTATAATCGCCACCCCACTTTCCCACCCACACAGACACTGAGGACGGAGACATATCCTCTTTCTACACTCTCCGAGACTAGAGTGAAAATGGCCACAATGGGTGGCTCCTTATATGGATTCTAAATCATGCGAGAATCCGACAGCGGGATGACGATGCTTTGCCTCGTTCTAGTTTCCGAGTCAGGCGGGAAACCCAAGCCTGACTCGGATCCGGACTTGGGTATTGAGGATTGGTAGGATTCAGATCTCAGGGATCCGAACCCGCTCATCTTTAATTTTTACATCCAAAAAATTGGCTTCACTATCATTACAATAATAAGTTAAGTTATAAGGGACACCATGCTATTGATCTGTAACATTAGATAATCTAATGCCTCACCGTGGCCGGAAGCGGTGGACAGGTGAGCGGCGGGGAGGATCACAGTGTGATGTACAAGTATTTAGGAGTGAGATGTATACATTTGTTGTCATCTTGTATGGTACTGAAGACAGGGTGTTTGCTCCGAAATGTTTACTTATAATACAAATTTTTTCTACATTACAAGAGTCTCCAAAGCAGTGTTTCATGGAAAAGTTGTATGCATTTGTGCTTTGGCATGAAGACAAGTTGTGAAGTTTAATGGGAGTGCCGGCTGCTGTGGAATGTGTATAATATATATATATATATATATATATATATATGAAATGAAATAGAGGAGATGGCGCCAAGGGAGTTATATCAACGCCCTACCTAAAAACGGACCCTCACAGTACTCTCCGGATAAATTACGTCAGATAACAAATACTAACATAAAAATTTATTAAAACAACATATAAACCCGACACAAATGTTCATAAGTATACAGAGTTGATACATTTACATTTCTCGCACAATTTGAACAATCAGTTTGTAGTGATGAGGAAAAAGCGTAGATATATCACTACGATTTCCTCCTTCTCCTTATTGTAGATTCGGAGGTAACATCAGATAATAGATAGATAAATTACCCAACGCGTTTCGTCTTGTTCCAAGACTTCATCAGGGGTAAAATCTCTTCATTTCAGAACATATTGTCAGCACATAAAAGGTCATTCAAAGATGTATGAACAACGTTTCAATATTTCAATGGGACTTGATTGATACAGCGAGGACCATACCTCATATATCATCAGCTTGAGTCTGACATTCAGATATTCGAATATGGGGAAGATTCATATGTGTATAGAATCTAACTGGTTCGCAAGCATAAGGAACCCTCCAGTGGTGCAGTGCTGACAGCCAAGTCTCTGTATAATGAGATATACAGAGACTTGGCTGTCAGCACTGCACCACTGGAGGGTTCCTTATGCTTGCGAACCAGTTAGATTCTATACACATATGAATCTTCCCCATATTCGAATATCTGAATGTCAGACTCAAGCTGATGATATATGAGGTATGGTCCTCGCTGTATCAATCAAGTCCCATTGAAATATTGAAACGTTGTTCATACATCTTTGAATGACCTTTTATGTGCTGACAATATGTTCTGAAATGAAGAGATTTTACCCCTGATGAAGTCTTGGAACAAGACGAAACGCGTTGGGTAATTTATCTATCTATTATCTGATGTTACCTCCGAATCTACAATAAGGAGAAGGAGGAAATCGTAGTGATATATCTACGCTTTTTCCTCATCACTACAAACTGATTGTTCAAATTGTGCGAGAAATGTAAATGTATCAACTCTGTATACTTATGAACATTTGTGTCGGGTTTATATGTTGTTTTAATAAATTTTTATGTTAGTATTTGTTATCTGACGTAATTTATCCGGAGAGTACTGTGAGGGTCCGTTTTTAGGTAGGGCGTTGATATAACTCCCTTGGCGCCATCTCCTCTATTTCATTTCATATTTTCACACATTTAGTTCCTCCTAACAGGGAACTTAGAGGATACAGGCAGCCATATAATTAATTAATTTTAGTGTTTTATTTGAAATAGCGCAGTGGGAGAGTAATTCTTGTCATATATATATATATATATATATGGAAGGAAGACGGGCACTCCACACGTGCGTATCCCGTTCCTGGATCACACGCACGTGTGGAGTGTCGGTTCTAGAGGGTATTTAGGTAAGAACACCACTATTGTCTTGTTGTATGTTTTGTTGCTTGAAAAAGGAGTAAAATCCGAAACGTCGCTTTGCCACTTGTGGTATCTGCTTGTTTATTTATACAAGACCGCGGAGTGCCTCTCATCCTGTGTTGCTACGTCTTTCTCTGGAGCTGAGCACCTGCGGCAGTTAAGTTTGGGAAAGTGGAGTGCCCGTCTTCCTTCCATACATGTACTTTATTTTGGAGTGATTCCGGGATAACGTTTGGACGTGAGCACCCCCCTCTATTATATATTTCTCTCCATACTACTCTCAAGGCTACATACTATTAAGTTGTTACCGCTGTCTCTATACCCCATCTGCAGGGGACACAAGGTGAGACAGCTGTTGTTTTTACAAACACCTGCATCACGGCGGAAAGCTTACGATGGATCAAACCAGAAGCTTACCTGATGATATGTCTTATGGACGATTAATGATTCCTCCAGGAGAAAGATTACACTTCTCAGAGGATGAGAGTATGGCAGTCCTTTTTTCAGAGAGATTGGTTGAATCGGGGGGAGCTCCAACTCTGGAGGAGACATACGACACTCTATTTAAAATGAAGAAAAAAGAAATAGAATTCCTCATGCATGGCGTAACACTCTCTGAGTATTACAGAGAGAAGAAAATTCCTAGAGGATTCCGTGTGAAGAACATGCCGACGATTGGCAGATTCAATCACGAATTTTGTAGAAGATGGGTTGCTGTCTTAAATAACTGTTCATTTGATCTCATAACGTTAGTCATCGAAGAGGCAGCAAGAGAACTAAAAATCATTAGAGATAAAATTGGTGACTTTGAACGCCTACACATAGAAAACCTGCAGAAGGATGACACCACCAAGTGGCTGGAAAAGCTGGAACAACAAGTTACTAAGTTCAAATCTGAGTTAGTAACTTTTAAGAAAAATAAATTTGAGAAAGTTAACAGAGACTACTCTGAATATAATGTCTATCCGTGGCTGTCAGGCACTAAGAATCAAAGAAATAAACCATACAGGGCACGCAGACCCTTCCTAAAAATTAATAGGGATGAAGCAACGACTAGCGACTCCAATTCTTCTGCTGGAGACTCTGGAAGAATAAGAGGACCCAAAGAAAATGTCCGCGGTAAACCCCCTTTAGGGGTCAAAACCCGCGCGGGTCGCGGAAAAAGCACAGACCGATCAGAAGGGGTGGACAGTGCAACAGAAAAAGAAAAGAGGAGTCGTGGACGTCCCAAGAAAACAACTTAGTATTCAACTTAACAGACAAAATCCTCACGACATCGGAATTGAAAGTGCTTAACAGAGGATTGACAAGTTCAAGGGATTCGAATGGAAGGTGGACCAAGCCTATCTCAGTAGACAACTCAAGTTGAGGGAATTCTTCAAAAATGAACCTAGGACATCTACACTAGGGGATGAAGCAACCAATAAATTCAAAAATAAATCAAAATTTGAACCCTTTTCTAATAACATCTCCATTTCCAGCTTTATGAAAGTCCTCGATACCCAAGTTATGAGTGAATCTGAAAAAAATAACAAAACTTTCCCTAATTTAGGAAAAGATGAATATGCAGCCCTACAATCTCTACGAAAGGATGACAACATCATGATCTTGCCGGCCGACAAGGGAGGCGGCATTGTGGTGTGGGGCATTGAAGACTACAAAAAGGAGGTCTATACACAATTGGCTGATCAAAAGATATACAAAAAATTAACACATGACCCGACTCCAATATACAAAAAGGAACTTGAGGTGGTCATTAAAAAAGCTGTACAAGATAACAACATCACACAGGAGACGGCAGAATTCTTGATCATTCCACAACCACGTGTACCGCTCCTATACTGTCTCCCCAAGATCCATAAAAGTATGGTGAATCCTCCGGGGAGACCGATTATCTCGGCAAGGGAATCCCTATACAGCAATATATCCAAATATTTGGATTTCTATCTACAGCCTTGTGTAAAAGCAGAACAAACATATCTACAAGACACAACATCTTTACTCATCAAACTAGGAGATCTGGGAGAAATTCCTCCAAATACGTGGCTCTGTTCATTGGACATTTCAAGTCTATATACCAGTATTCCGCATTCAGACGGAATACAGGCTACTATAGACTTGATTAAAGATAATGACAAGTATCTGGGCCCTCCGGTTGAGTTGTTCAGTAAACTATTGGAACTTACACTGATCAGGAATTTCTTCATCTTTAATGGACGGTTCTATGTACAATTAACAGGCTGTGCTATGGGGTCCCCTGTGGCCCCGTCATTTGCCAATGCGTACATGTTTTCTGTAGAAAGAAAAATGTTTCAGTCATCCACCATGGCCTCAAAGATCTCGTTTTATATGAGATATATAGACGACGTGCTCCTGTTTTGGACAGGTGAACAAGAAGAATTCTCTTTGTTTATGGAGAATATTAATCTTCAGGACAGTCCTATCAAATTTACCTATGAGATGAGCCAAACATCCATTCACTATCTAGACGTATTAATCTCAGTACAGAACAACAAACTATCTACTGCGATATACACGAAACCAACGGACCGTAACACACTTTTGGCTGCCCAGAGCCATCATCCTCCGTCTCTAAAAAAAGGCTTACCTTATTCTCAATTCTTGAGGGTAAAAAGAATCACTAGTGACCCTATGGAATGTGAACGAAAAATGGATGAAATGGAGAAGAAATTCAAGGCTAGAGGATATTCCTCTAATACATTAGCCAAAGCCAGGGATCGTGTCACTGCATTAAGTCGAGAGGAAACACTTAGTAGAAAATCTCCTATTAAAAAAGAAGATAGACTACATTGGGTTCACTCATACAATACGGCGGATAGAAGTATCAAACAAACTTCAAAATCATTATGGCCGATAATCCAACAAGATAAGGAACTGAAAGTGCTTAAACATACAAACATCATGTCATGCTATAAAAGAGGCCGCAACATCCGTGATTGGCTAGTACGCACCGACATATCAAAAAGAACCGCCCCTAATGTACAGACAAGATCCAATGGTTGCTACAGATGTGTGGGATGCACGACGTGTAGTTTTATGATTGCTTCTAAATATATCACACATCCACACAATGGACGGAAATTTCCAATTCGTCATCCCCTTACATGCCTCAGCACCTATGTCGTTTATGCAATAAAGTGCCCTTGCGGCCTTTATTATATAGGCAAGACCATTAGAACATTCAGAGAACGAATTGCACAGCACCGTTCTGCCATTAGGGCCGCCATTTCTGGAAAGGACAATGACCAACCGGTAGCAAGACACTTTGCTCAAGAAAATCATAACTTATCCACACTCAGATATGTGATCATTGATCACGTTCCGGATGATCTCCGTGGTGGTGATAGAGGGAAACGATTATTATGTCTTGAAGCACAGTGGATATTCAAACTGGATACAGTTAAACCTAGTGGTCTTAATGAACATTTATCATTCAGCTCCTTTTTGTAAATTATTATATCATATAGTAATATTACCCATCTAAATATATTTAATAGTTACATAGATCTATCGATCTGTTAGATCATATATACATATGTTGATTTTGTCTGATTCTGATTTTTGCGTTTCCGCTCTGTGTTGCAAATATATGTTTTTTATATAACACTTATATGTATTGTCCTACTCCCTACAGTGCATCCCATTTCCTGATGAATCTGGTTACTATGCCAACGCCCCGACAAACAGCGGACAACGCTTTCCGGATAAGGTAGGTGGGAACATGTCCCATTATGTTTGGGTACGGGTTGCTAAGCGATACACCGCCGGAGAATGTGAGGACGCTGTGTGACGTCACTTCAACGCTTGCGGAGACGCCGGCCGGAAGTGACGCTCACCGGAAGTGCGGGCGGCCCAGATCCAGGAACGGGATACGCACGTGTGGAGTGTCGGTTCTAGAGGGTATTTAGGTAAGAACACCACTATTGTCTTGTTGTATGTTTTGTTGCTTGAAAAAGGAGTAAAATCCGAAACGTCGCTTTGCCACTTGTGGTATCTGCTTGTTTATTTATACAAGACCGCGGAGTGCCTCTCATCCTGTGTTGCTATATATATATATATATATATATATTCTCCTTAAAACGGGTGGCACTCAGAGACTTGCAAACAATTGTTTAAGTGCAAAAAAAGCCCCACCGGGCTGCTTTAATGGTGACGTTTCGGGGTATTACACCCCTTCCTCATATATATATATATATATATATATATATATCCTGCCAAGACAATGAAATGACGGGGGCGCCAATAGTGCATTAAAAGTGTTGACAATTTTATTCACACTTCCACAGAGGCCCACTGATGAAGTCTGATGATGAAACACGTATGGGCGTGGTCTGATGTAAGGACTCCTAACTGAGGATGCTGATCCTATTGTGGGGTAATTCTTGTGTCTTTTATACAAGCGGTGGTTTAACTGCCTTTTATGGTATGGGCTTTCACTTGCTGTATCTCTGTGGAAGTGTGAATAAAATTGTCAACACTTTTAATGCACTATTGGTGCCCCCATCATTTCATTGTCTTGGCAGGATCATTACCCGTTCGGAATCGGGTGTTATTGGGGAAGCGACAGCTGGAAGCTCCAGACAAGCACATTGACAACTTTAATTGCCAGTAGCACTGGATGTCAGTGACTTTGAGGAACATTTCTGCTAACCTTGGACTTGTGGTTCCATAGGAGTTTTCTAGACTGTCTATGCGCTCATACTATATATGTATATATGTATATATATATATATATATATATATATATATATAGTATATATATATAGATTAAAGTCCAGGTGCTAGAGTCAATTATTATTAATAAGATTGGTTAGTGAAGATTAGATTAAAGAAACTAAATGTGCTCAATCACCAAAGACCTGCATATTCCAGAGCAGGATGACACACCCAAGAGGGGTATATCTATCTTACAGAAAGGACCCTCTTGTTTGCAAAACAGTTTATGATGTAAAGTGAAACAGACACAGAACATGAGGAGAAAATAGTAATTTTCATTTTCTTTGAACAGATCATCATTGTATCAGTTATGTTTGGTGAAGAAATTTTTCTGTCAGAAATGTGCATGTCTGTCAATAAGGCGATGATGTTTTGCTGTCTGTCAGGCAGTGATGTGTTCCTGACAGTGATATGGCAATGTGTTCCTGTCAGTGAGGCTCTGATGTGCTGTTGTCAGTAGGGAAATGATGTGCTGCTGTCATTGAGTCAGGGATGTTCTGTTGTCAGTAGTGCAGTGATGTGCTGCTGTCAGTGAGTCAGGGATGTGCTGTTGTCAGTAGTGCAGTGATGTGCTGCTGTCAGTGAGTCAGGGATGTGCTGTTGTCAGTAGGGAAATGATGTGCTGCTGTCAGTTAGTCAGGGATGTGCTGTTGTCAGTAGTACAGTGATGTGCTGCTGTCAGTAAGTCAGGGATGTGCTGTTGTCAGTAGGGGAATTATGTGATTCTGGCAGTGAGGGAGTGATGTGCTGCTGTCAGTGAATTAGGGATATGCTGCTGTCAGTGAGTTAGGGATATGCTATTGTCAGTAGTGCAGTGATGTGCTGCTGTCAGTGAGTCAGCGATGTGCTGTTGTCAGTAGTGCAGTGATGTGCTGCTGTCAGTGAGTCAATGATGTGCTGTTGTCAGTATTGCAGTGATGTGCTGCTGTCAGTGAGTCAGGGATGTGCTGTTATCAGTAGGGAAATGATGTGTTTCTGGCAGTGAGGGAGTGATGTGCTGCTGTAAGTGAGGCTGGATATCCTGCTACATCAGTAACGGGTATAATGATGCTTTGAAATAATAAGTAAAAAATATTACTCAATGTAACAGATATTTATTTTATGCAGCCCTGCACTACAGACTAACCTGTTGTTTTAAATCAGAGGAATTCACCCTTCAGAATTCCCAAATGTAAGAACATATATGAAAAATTAAAATGATAAAAAAACTAGCGCTGCTTAAAGCATTAAAACTTTAAAACTCTTAAAAAATGAGACATATAATGGAAGAACTTTAAAATATGAGACTTCCTCCAGATCAGCAATTAGGTGTTTCCATGTGATTGAAAAGACACTCACATTAAAGTTCAACCTCGCATTCCTATAAAGGTATCTTTAAACCATTGGTGGATAGAAGCCAGCTTTTTCAAAGGCAATGAACCATAGGAATGACACTTACATTCAGATTCAGTATCGAATGCACTGAAAGGTTTCTTTCAAGTCCCCCACACGTTGCAGACAGAAGGCAGACGAATCAATGTATATAAAAGCACACACTTGTTTATTCATGAAATACTAAAAACATGAAAACTGCAACAAGCTTCCCGCAATCGATGGGTATTCGTCACAGCATGGAAACTTCAATGCATTTCAAGGATTCTCTCCCCTTTATCAAGAAGTGCTGTGTAAGTCCTGGCATTCCCAGATTTATCCTAAGCAGGTTCCATTCACATGACATCCTGGACCAATCCTAAAAGATGTCCAATCCCATATCTATACAACACAGGTGATACATCCTAACAAACTTCACAAAAACAATGTACATATATATTACAAGTTTTAAAACAAACATCGTATTTGCTACAGCATATTTCATAAGTGAACAATAACATAATATAATACGTGGGTTATAATAAAGCCCAAACATACTGAGCTACATACGAGTACGGGAAGACCCAATCCACTACATCAGCGATCCCGGTCACGTGACCAGTATTTGACCAATAGCAAAACATTACAAGGACTAAAATAAATTGTATGACAATTACAAAATAACTTATGGTCACTTCATTTTCACTGAGACCTCACCACCGGGACATCATAGATATGTTGTACATACAAGATTAAATATGTTGTTCTAGGGTTTTAGCCCACAAACATGTTAACAACATAAATACATTATGCTTGTATGAACAACATATCTATGATGTCCCGGTGGTGAGGTCTCAGTGAAAATTAAGTGACCATAAGTTATTTTGTAATTGTCGTACAATTTATTCTAGTCCTTGTAATGTTTTGCTATTGGTCAAATACTGGTCATGACCGGGACCGCTGATGTAGTGGATCGGGTCTTCCCGTACTCATATGCAGCTCAGTATGTTTGGGCTTTTTTATAACCCATGTATTATATTATGTTATTGTTCACTTATGAAATATGCTGTAGCAAATATGATGTTTGTTTTAAAACTTGTAATATACAGTATATGTACATTCTTTTTATGAAGTTTGTTAGGATGTATCACCTGTGTTGTATAGATATGGGATTGGACATCTTTTAGGATTGGTCCAGGATGTCATGTGAATGGAACCTGCTTAGGATAAATCTGGGAATGTCAGGACTTACACAGCACTTCTTGATAAAGGGGAGAGAATCCTTGAAATGCGTTGAAGTTTCCATGCTGTGATGAATACCCATCGATTGTGGGATGCTTGTTGCAGTTTTCATTTTTTTTAGTATTTCATGAATAAACCAGTATGTGCTTTTATATACATAGTTCATCTGCCTTCTGTCTGCAACGTGTGGGGGACTTGAAAGAAACCTTTCAGTGCATTCAAGACTGAATCTGAATGTAAGTGTCATTCCTATGGTTCATTGCCTTTGAAAAAGCTGGCTTCTATCCACCATTGGTTTAAAGATACCTTTATAGGAATGTGAGGTTGAACTTTAATGTGAGTGTATTTTCAATCATGTGGAAACACCTGATTGCTGATCTGGAGGAAGTCTCATGTTTTAAAGTTCTTCCGTTATATGTCTCATTTTTTAAGAGTTTAAAAGTTTTAATGCTTTAAGCAGCGCTAGTTTTTTATCATTTTCATTTTTCAAAAAATATTACTCCCCTGTTAATAGAGCAGATGTCCTTCAAGGATAAGTTCAACTGTAACATGAAAGAGAGAGAAAAGAATACAACCAATCATGTATTCCTCTAATTGCATATCACATGAAGCTAAAATACAAATAAGAAAAAACTTCAGTCTGGTACAGTATACAGTATATGCATATCAGGGGTTTCTTTTACATCAGAATTTAAACCATCACCATAAGGTACAAATGGAATTTGGGGTTGACCCCCACACATATCACTCACAGATTCGTGCTGGTAATAGTGCACTTCACATGGCATCTTTACAATGATGAAAACAGCTCCACTTTCTCAGTTACTTTCAGGTTTTCAATCCAGTATTTATTGTAGTCTCCAAAGTGAAACAAAAAGGTCATACTATAAAACCTTTTATTAAAAAAAACACATTAGACAAGCAGATGTGCTGCCTAGCCGAGGAGGGAAGTATTCAATTGTTCACCCCAGATGTATGTGAACCCATGGAGTGTCACCTAATTGGGTCTTTTTAAAGGTGCATTGGACAACTATAAATACCCTATTCAATTACCCATTAACCAATCACTGCATAACACATTACCTTATGCACTGTATGGGCAAAAACAAAAGTCATATAAGTCCACTAAAAAGAACATGTTGTTCCAGGGTTCTCCAGCTCCATGCTCTCACTATTTTATTACTTTATTATTGTTTAAATAAACATTGGTCATTATTATCTAGAGATCTGATCATAGGACCTCTAATTCCAAAGAAACCAATTTATATATACAGGAATGCATCACATTTACAAGATTATTTAGTAAATAGTGCTCACTAATGTAAAAAAAAACAGAACAGATTTTACAGTGTTGGCTGTAAAAATATCAAAGGCACAGGGTCTAGAAAATTTGAGGAAGTAGTGTTAATGGCCACAAATATAACATCAAGGAATTCATTAGTTGTCACACAAAATATGCAATTTATTCCATTGAGTGCACCTGTGGAAAGTTCCATGTTGACAGAACAACTAGACCATTAAAATTAAGAGTTCATGAACATATCAGAAACATCAAGAAGGGCTTCGAGACCCACTCCCTTTCTACACATTTTAAGAAAGACTATGCTTGCTCAGTGGGGATTAAATATAAATGTTGTTGCCATCAAACAGGTTAAAAGTATCCCTAGATGCAATGACATGACTAGTGCCATTGCTAAGGCAGATCTGACATTTATTTATATGTATAAGACACTATTGCCAAGGGGGTTAAATAGTTATTTCAAACTCAAGTGGTTTTTATATTCTAATACTGGTTTATTTTTTATATTAGTTTATATTCTATAGTAGGTATTATACAATGTTTTATAAGATATGCATTTGTTTTAAACCACTTTTTTATTGTAAAGACATTTTAAACATGGTTACGTTTATATTTATTTATCTGTCTCAATCCCAAAGTTATTAATGTTTAGACTATGTTGTGCTATAAAAATTACTCTCTAACCACCAAAATTCTCTGGAGAATTCAAGCACAACATTCCTATACAAAATGACCACCATTGAATTTCCTTGCTGTGTCCACAAACCTCATGGTGGAAAGTATTCTGCACAATGGCTGCTACAGAACTTTCAGCTGCCAGGATCACTTCCAGTGTGATGTCAATGGCCAGCCAGGAAATAGGACTTCTGGTATCTGGTGGCAGGATTGATGCCAATTCTGGTGTCTGGCATGAGAACTAGTAATTAAAAAGCGGGTGCCTGGGACTGGAGAACCCAGAACTTTTATGACTTTTGTGTTTGTCCATACAGTGCATAGGATAATACTGTATGTTACTAACTGGTTAATGTTTAAGTGATTTGTAATTGAAGAGGGTATTTTTGGCTGATATGGCCAGTTTTTTTACCCTAATTGGGAGTTTTTCAAGGTGTATGGGACATACACCTTGAAAAACTCCCAATTAGGGTCAAAATGCAGTGGTGGGACTACTGGCAGTTTTCTGAGGACCTGCCTAGTTGTGAAGGAATGACTTCTAAAGAGGTGACAACCCATGGGATCACATTCATCTGGGGTAAACCATTGAATAGTTCCTTCCTTGGTAGGCAGCCCATCTGCTTGTCTATTTTTTATTTTATTTTTAATGTTTTATACTATGACCTTTTTTCACTTTGGAGACTACAATAAATACTATATTGAACCCCTAAAAGTAACTTAGAAATTGGCCCTGTTTTCATCTTTGTAAAGATACCATGTGAAGTGCACTATTTCCAGCAGGCATATGTTAGTGACATGTGTTGGGGGCAACCCCGAATTATATTTGTACCTTATGGTGATGGTCAACATTCTGATGTGAAAGACACCAATGATATGCATGTATACCAGCCTTAAATTCTGAGTTAAATGTGTGAGTACAACCTAAGAACTTTTCTGCACTATATCTGGGTGGAGGTGATAAAGAATATCCTTTAAAAGAAATCAGATCCTTATTTTTTTTTTCTAATCCATACTGTAGCTTCATATGATATGCAGCAGGATTACATGATTGGTTGTGTTTTTTTCGCTCTTTCATGATAAATTTCATCCTTTCCTGGAAGCAGAACTGCTCTATGAACAGGGGAGTAATATTGTTTACTTATTATTATTTTAAAGCAACATTATACCTTCTACATTTTCTCTGCATTGATTTTCACACTGAGAGAAACAAAATGTTTCCTTGTACAGGTATGTGCTGCTGTCAGTGATGTGCAGGGCCAGTTCTAGCCCTTATGGCACCCCAGACGAAAATAAGGGCATGGATTCATAAACGGGCATGGTCAGTTATGCCTGCTGTAGAGTTGTGCCCCCAGTAGAGTTGTGCCCCCAGTAGAGTTGTGCCCCATTTGTGCCCCCAGTAGTATTGCCCCCAGTAGAGTTGTGCCCCCATTAGAGTTGTACCACCATTTGTGCCCCCAATAGTATTGCCACTAGTAGAGTTGTGCCCCGGTTTGTGCCCCAAGTAGATTTGTGCCCCTGTATGTGCCCCCAGTAGAGTTGTGCCTCCATTTGTGCCCCCAGTAGAGTTGTGCCGCTTACAAAAATAAATAAATGAAGTAATAATCACCATCCCCACTCCTGATTTCCAACCGCTGCTGACCTCTGTCTCTGGCCACTGGCACCGCTCCTTGGATCTATTGGAGAGACGTCATGATGTCTCTCCCATATCACAGCATAGATACTAGAGGTCAATTATGACCCCTAGCATCTATGTGCTGGTCCCACAATGCCGTGCGGTGTGCGATGTTGTCATCACACACCACAGAGCAGTGAAAGTAAGGCACCGCACAGCACCGCACAGCACTGGGAGGCACCACCAGTAGCAGACCTTGCCACGGTGGTGGCGCCCTCCGGAAGATGCCACCCTAGGCAAAAATCCTGTGTGCCCATAGCTAGATCCGCTACTGGTGATGTGCTGCTATCAATGAGGCAGTAAAGTGCACCTGTCAGCGAGGCTGTGATGTGCTTCTGTTAGTGAGGCAGTGATGTGATTCTTTTCTTTGACTTGTTTCTCTGTGGATGATGCTATTGTTTACAGCTGTGGAGTAATACAGCTGTGGCACTGAGATGTGAATGGCAACAGTTGCAAGTAGTTAAGGCATGCAATTATGCTGGGAGGTGTTCAATAGTTGGGAAATAATGCACAGTCATAGTATGTCCAATCATGTTAGTGGTCTTTCTGTTATAAAAAAAAACCTTTATATATAATCCCTGACAAACAATGGTGAAGATACTACAATCTAAATCTAAAACCTGTCCAGAAAAATTACCTGCACAATGGTAAAAAAACAGCATTGAAATTGGGTTAGTGGTTATGTACTTTATCTCAGTCAGAAACACAAACATACATTCTAATTTATAAGATGTCTAAATAAATGCTCACCTGTTCCATTCTGAATCATGCCAGTTATTGTTCCCATTCCTAGTAATCCTCCTATTTTTTCACAATAATAAAAACATAAATTTCTGTATTTTATAATCTATTACTTTTTAAATAAAACTGCAAAATGTACTTCAAGAAGAAATCCATACACCTGCTAAACATTGTTTTTCCTTAAATTACTTTCATTCGAATATTTTGGAAATATTTTTAGTATTCCATTGTGTAATTTACTAATAGTAATTAAAACATAGCTACACTTCAATCCACTACTAGATTACATGATCTTCTATCAGTTTTCAAACCTTTAAATTGTTAATTAATGTAATACTGTAGGTTAAGAATTACCTGTATTTGACAAACTATGGTTTTAGATATATCACAGAAGAAAACTGCCAAATTGTATATTATTAAATAAATCACTACTAAAAAATTTCAGAAACTGGCCTTGATAGTTTGCTTAATTTTTAATAGAGATTCTAAAATCCATTTTAAAAATGTAAAGAACATTTCTGAACTCAAACAGTTGTTAATATAATTGAAAAAGTGTTTTAAAAAATCAACCTTATTATGCTGCACTAAACTACAAATAGTAGTTTACAAAAACTGCTGTCCGCTAACATCTCAGCCTGACAAGTACCTGTACATCTTGACCAAGCTACATTGCAAGTAATGCCATTAATTTAAAGTCTTCGCCATTGTACTTTACATCACATTCAGTTATTTAATGAATACATTTCATATATTGTCATATACAAAATGTTAAACACACATGATATCTAAAACTGTAAGAAGATCTGAAAAAGCTGTACAAAATAAGGTGTAGGACTATTATACCTAAAACATGTTTGTGTTAATGGACTATTATGTACTATAATCAACAGAACAGGTAATCTGTACCTTTATAAATGATTAAAGTAAAAAAAAAATAGTCAATACACAGTAAACTCAAAAATCTTTGACACAAATAATATTCAAATCTGATCATTTCATTTTAAAATATACAAAACAAATTTTTGAATAATTAAACATTAAAAATGTATTTTGATTTTTACAATGGAAATGTACACATATCCCTGTCTGAATTGTGCCCGTTGTTGTGCCCATTCCTTGCAATCATCCTATTTTTAGAATAATAAAAACATCAATTTATTTTAGAATCTTTTACTGTACTTCTTAAAGAAAACATTAAGATATATGTCAATGAGAAATCAGAATAGCTGCTAATAATTTCTTTCATTTATATATATTTTTTTACAAATTTCTCTGTTCATAAATTGTTTTGAAACATTTTTTAGTATTACATTGTGTAGTTTTATAATACTGATTAAACCACGGCCATACTGGAATTCACAACTTGATGCCATTCTTTATCTGTATTATTCTCCAAACATTTAACAGTATCTAAAAATTTTAGATTGTCTGAAAACACTGTACAAAGTTAGGTATAGAACTTCTATGCCTAAGAAAATGCTTGTATTACTACATTACACTAGAATGTGCTCATGATAAACAGTACAGGTTTTCTCTATGTTTATTAATGATTAAAGTAAAATAATTTTATTATAGTTAATACACATTAACTTCAAATATCATTAATAAACATAAGATTAGAATATTACATTTTTATTTTAAAATATGCCAAATATTTTTGAATGATAATGATACAATACAAATATTTTTTTATGAAAATACACACCTATCCCTGTTTGAGTCAGACCCATACCTTGCAATCCTCCTATTTTTAGACTAATAAAAACATCAATTTATAAAATAATCTATTACTTCTTAAATAAAACATTAAAATATACTTCTATAAGAAATCAGAACAGCTGCTAATAATTTTTGTCCTAATATTCTTTTTTCAAATTTATCTTTTAGCAAATTGTTTTGAAACATTTTTTAGTATTCCAATGTGTAATTTTTTAATACTGATTAAACCACAAATATAGTATTTCTCCTACACTGGCAAACAACAGTCTTGAACTCAATTTGAAGTTATACAATTTTTTTGGGAAAGTTTTACTTTTTCAAAGTTGGAATTTCTGTAAAGCAAGCATAGACCAAAGGAATCATTATTTGTGAGTACATGCTTTAATAACTGTCCTGGTATAATGCATAGAAGATCAATTCTGAATCTCAGACTTAACAAAATCAGGGAAAATAGTGCAATATTGCCAGATAAATAAAATGTATTCATAAATTAACACATTAAACAACAATAATAAAAGCATATAACCACACTCAGTGGGATAGGGGATTACTCTCACTCTGGTTAGAGACAAGTAACCCTCCCAGATGTCATAGAGTAGAAGTTCCCAAATATCATCACAGTCTGTGTTCCAGGTAATGGTTGTCCGAAAGGTGTTCCCCAACAATAAATAGCTTGACTTTTTTGTAATTAAATTCCTTCATCAGAAGCGCAGACTGTGAGGACATTTGGGAACTCCTACCCTATCACATCTGGAATGGTAACTTGGCTGTAATCAGAATGAGAGTGATCCCCTATACCACTGATTGTGGTTATATGCTTTTATTATTGCTTATTATGTGAGTGTGATATAAGAATGCATTATCTGGCAATATTGCACTATTCCCTGTTTTTGTTTACTTTGAGATTAATAATTGATCTTCTATTCACAATAACAGGACTAAAATTAAAGCCTGAACTCACAAATAAGGATTTCCTTTGGTCTTTGTTTGGAATACAGAAATTCCAATTTTGAAAAAGTAAGACTTTCTAACAGTTTTTGTTGGACTGCATATTGAGTTAAAGACTGTGATTGCACCAGTGTAGGACTACTAATATATGAAGTCTATTGTTAAGTAATTGTCATGGCTCCATTATGTACCATAGGCTGCAATTCATATGTTTGCGGAGTCTAAGAATAATTTTATATTTGCAGCTGATTAACCAACAGCTATTCTTGAATTCACAACTTGATCACATATTTTATCTGTAGCAGTCTCCAAACTTAAAACTGTATCTAAAAATGTCAGATGGTTTGAAAACACTGTACAAATTAAATTGGAGGAAATTATACCTAAAACATGCTTGTATTAACAGAGTAAAATAAACTCACAATTAACAGCACATTTATTATCTACTGTATCTTTATAAAAGATTAAAGTAAGATAATGTCATTCTAATGAAACTAGAATCATAACTTTTCATATTAAACATATTTTTGAATGATAATCAAACATTACAGATACAGTACATTTTTTATTTTTAGAATTGAAATGCTCACCTATCCCTGTTTGAGTCAGGCCAGCTGTACCCACTACTTGCAATCCTCTTAATTTTAGAATAATAAAAACATCAACTTATTCTAAAATCTATTACTTCCTAAAGAAAACTTTAAAATATACTTCTATGAAAAATCAGAACAGCTGCCAATCATTTTTTGCCTTTATGTTCTTTTTTTTTTCAAAAATCTCTTTCAGTAAGTTGTTTTGAATCATTTTTTAGTATGACAATGGGTAATTTTCTAATACTGATTAAACCACAGCCATACTTGAATCCACAACTTGATCTGATCTTTTATCTATTTTAGTCTCCACACATTAAAATGTACTGTATATAAACTGTATATAAACACATCATATGGTCTGAAAACACTGTACAAATTGAGGTGAAGGACTATAACACCTAAAACATACTTGTATTAAGAGACTAGAATAAACATAACTAACAGTATAGATTTTCAATATCTTTTTAAATGATTATTATAAAACAATGCAATTGTAGTCAATACAGATTAACCTCAAAAATATAAAAAAAAATTAGAATCTTATCTTTCAAACATTTAATATACAAAGCATATTTTTGAATGATAATGAAACATTACAATTTTTATATCTATAATGGAAATGCACACCTAGCCATGTCTGAGTAGTGCCAGTTATATTGTCCATCACTTGCAATCCTTCTATTTTTCTAATAGTAATATCAATTAATTTTAGAATATATTACTTCTTAAAGAAAACATCAAACTGTACTTTTATGAGACATTACAACAGCTGCTAATTATTGTTTTGTATTAATTTACTTTTTTAAATTATTCTTTTAGTAAGTCTTCTGGATTATTTTTTGTATTCCAATATGTAATTTTCTAATACTGATTAAATTAAAGCCATACTTGAATCCAAAACTTGACCCTTATTCTACTTCAGATTACAAATATTAAATACTGTATAAAATGTCAGATGGTCACAAAATGCTGTGTGAAGTAAAATGTAGGACTATTATACCTAAAACTTTCTGGTATTAACACACTAAAATCTGCTAATAATAAGTAGTACAAGTTTTCTCTATCTTTATTAATGAGTAAATAAAAGATAATATAAATGCAGTAAGTACACATAAACCACAAATATATTAAAAAATAAATAAAATTAGAATCTTATTTTTTTTTTTTTCATTTTAACACATACAAAACATTGTTGAATGATAATTAAACATTTGAAAAATAAAATATAAAAAATTATATATATATATATATATATATACTGTATATATAGATAGATAGAGATAGATAGCAGAAAGGCAGCACCCAGATGAATAAAAATGCAGAAAGCAGGAGAGTCTTTCAATGTTTTGAAGTTCTACTTCACTTCATGTTCAGCATAAAACACACATATAAAACCAGACTTATATACCCACACCCGTGACACATTTCCTGTCAGCCTAATCACTGCGGGAACACTCATACTGAATCAGCTGGCTAATAAAAATTACCTCCACCTGAGATCAGCAGCCCAAAGAGACACATGTTATACTCAATGTAACAGTATCAAGATGACACATACATTTCCCCATCTTATTACAGAGTATAAAAATGACAGCATTAAATATCACAAGCAGATACAAATACAGTTGACAGAAATTGCATATAAAGTATTTATATGTCTATCAGAATAATAAATGCACAGGGCACAATCTAATTAATTTCCTGCAGTATAACTAACACATAGCCTTTAGCATATATACTACTGAGGAAAAATAGAAGTAGGTAATCTCAAGAAGACATGATAACAAGAATAGTACATCCAAGCACATATTTGTAAACTCCCCGGAAGTTACCAAAAACAATGCAGACCCAGTGTCTCATTAAGACCTCATGGACTTAGAGTTCCTAACCTATGGATCCAACCAGATTCACATTGCAGTAACCACAGTCCTCAGTTACCACTGTGGGATGACAGTGGCACGTGATCTATAATCATATACAGTAATGCAGATTGGCCAAGCTATGCACAGCTTGTACAAAATGCCATGCTACAGGTTGGTCAAAGCGCTTAGTCTCCAAAGCATTTTATGCCACAGAGACATTAATATTTAATCTTTCATCACATCCAATGACTGATGCTGAAACCAGGGTGTTAAATTGAGGATTGTCTTTTGTGCCTATAGTTCATTTTAATGATATGATAATGATATGCAATGGCAGGTAGAAAAATATAAATTGAATAGGCAGATTAAATTGCAAGAACATTTCTGTAAATCTGATGCTGTGGTAAAAGGGATAATGACTAGTGAGATCAATGTATTTGGATGTTATCATTCAGCACTTTGTAGTAGGTCATAATCAATATCTGCTTGATACAACATATTTTTTAAACAATTAAATGCTATTTCTGCTGTCCCAGAGATATTTTGTCTTGCCAGCATAGATATAAGTAGTCTATATACGGTTATCCCCAACGAACAGGTGCTATTAGCAGTAAAAAAATTGCTTGTGAATACTCCCCTTTATGTAGGACCGGAAGTGGATTTTATTATTGATTTATTGGAGTTTATGCTTACATGCAATTTTTTACTTTTTGACGATAGGTTCTACCTACCGTTCTCAGGATGTGCGATGGGGCCCAATGTGGACACATCATACACTAATGCATATATGTTTATGGTAGAAGAGGATCTTCTATTCAATAATCAATCCATTTCAAGTAAGATTTTTGCCTATGCAAGGTATATTGATGACCTGTTTGTTATTTGGTCTGTATCTGAGGATGTGTTATCTGATTTTTTAACATTGATAATCGGCAAGTACATTTTCTGGATGTGCAGGTTTCTTTGGCGCATGGTAGTATCTCTACGTCGCTCTATAATAAACCTACCGATAGGATCACCTTATTACATGCTCACAGCTTTCACCCTAAGAGTCTTAAATATGGGCTACCTTACTCTCAATTTCTCAGAGCAGTCCAGATATGTAGTGACAAGATTAATGCAACCACTCACAATGACAAAATGGTTATTACATTTTTGGACTGGGGTTATGATTACCGGGTATTACAGCAAGCCAAAGAACAGGCATTGGCAAAAACTAGAATTTATTTTCTTTCCAGTAAAAAGAAAAAAAAAAGTACTAATAGGCTCCCTTGGCTTAATCACTATAGCAGGACTAGTAGTAATGTCAATTGTATATCTAAGAAATGATGGCCTATTGCAGCTACTGACACTGACTTGTGCCTTCAAGATACAACTATCATGCCCTGTTAGATGCGGGGCAAGAATGTCCGTGATTGGGTGATGAAGACTGATGTGACTGGGCTTCATTTGCAACAGAGTGAACAGAATCAATGGTTTCTATCATTAAAGAACAGCTGTTATAAATGCCTTAACTACAATACTTGCAGATCGTTAATTGCCGGTACCAGATTTCACTACCCGTTTCCTGGCAAGAAGTATTGTATTCATCACAGCGTAACATGCACAACCAAATTTATTGTTTACCTTATTATGTGTCCATGTTCCCTTAATTATGTAGGCAAGATGGAATGAACTCTTAGAGAGAGAATGGTGATGCATAGATCGTATATTAAAAATGCTTTGTAGACTGGACACTCTGACCAACCTGTTGTATGGCATTTTGTACAAGCTGGGCATTGCTTAGCCAATCTGCATTATATGATCATAGATAACGTGCCACTGTCATCCGGTGGTGATAACCGCACACTGCAATTACTGCAATGTGAATCTGGTTGGATTCATAAGTTAGGAACTCTGAGTCCAAGAGGTCTTAACGAGACACTAGGTCTGCATTGTTTTTGGTGACTTCCAGGGAGCTTTACAAATATGAGCTCGGATGTACTATTCTTGTTATCATGTCTTCTTGAGATGACCTACTTCTATTTTTCCTCACTAGTATATACGCTAAAGGCTATGTGTTAGTTATACTGCAGAAACTTAATTAGATTGTGCCCTGTGCGTTTATTATTCTTATCGACATTTAAAGAGTTTTTTTGTATTTTATATGCAATTTCTGTCAACTGTATTTGTATCTACTTGTGATATTTAATGCTGTCATTTTTGTATTTTTATGATAATCTGTAATAAGATGGGGAAACGTCGGCTTGATACTTTACATTGTGTATAACGTGTCTCTTTGGGCTGCTGATCTCAAGTGGAGGCAATTTGTATTAGCAAGCTGATTCAGTGTGGGTGTTCCCGAAGTGATTAGGCTGACAGGAAATGTGTCAAGGGTGTGAGTATATAAGTCTGTTTTCATATGTGTTTTATCCTGATGACCAAGTGAAGTAAAACTTCAAAACATTGAAAGAGTCTCCTGCTTTCTGAGTTTTTATTCATCTGGGTGCCGCCTTTCTGCTATCTGTATTGTGACCGAGGCATTGGTTGACTAGGCTGGGCACCAGACATTCTGATTGGTATGTGGAGTGCTGCTCTCATTGTTACATAATATATATATATATATATATATATATATAGAATGGAGAATGAAGAGAGTGCACTCATAGTGCAGATCAATTTTTATTTAAAAGCACAAATGATATAAAAACATCAGGTAATTCTACAAGCCTCCTGATGAGGTAATCTACGAAACATGTTGATGCTGTGCTTTCCAGATGTTTGCTCTTCTCCACTTGCACAGCACAGGCTCCCTGAGTTCGTGATGCAGTGTCCTGATGGGTATGGTCTGGAAAATATTCAGCCGGCGTAGTGTAAGGTACCAGGTCCATGTGTCAGCGGTATGCAGTTTTGCCACTGTGGAATGTATTATACCATCTGCTAACCTGCCCACGGTGTGGGTTATTCAGGGTACAAGTCCTGTAGAATTACCTGTTTTTATTTCATTTGTGTTTTTAAATAAAAATTGATCTGCACTATGAGCGCACTCTTTTCATTCTCCATTCTAGCTATTTAATGCTCATAAGAGTCCTGAGCCTGCTAAGGAGAGTTGCTGCGGTGTTGATGTACAGTACACCTGTGCTACAGCCCAGAGTGGATTACCTGTGGACTGAGAACTATTACCTTTTAACTACCAGCGCACCTGTACACACTGCTTTTTGGATATATATATATATATATATATATATAATGGAAATGCTCACCCATTCCTGTCTGAGTCATGCCACTTGTACCCACTCCTTGCAATCCTCCTATTTCCAGAATATTGAAAAAATCTATTTATTTTACATACTATTAATTGTTCATGAAAACATTAATATGCTTCTATAAGACATCAGAAATGCTAGTAATCATTTTATTTGCCTTAATTTACTTTTTTTTTAAATAACTCTATTGGTAAATTGTTTTCGTAAAAGTTTGGTAATCCAATATACAAGTTTGTAATACTGATTATCCACAGCCATACTTGAATTCACAAGTTGATCCCTTTCTTTACCTGCATCGGTCTTCAAACATTAAATGGTATCTGAAAATACCACATGGTCTGAAAACACTGTATGAATTGAAGTGGAGGAATATCACACCTTAAACATGCTGGTGTTAAAAGACTTGAATGTACTCAAAATTATGAGCACAGTTTTTCTCTATTTTAATAAATTATTGATGTCAAAAAAGGTAATTTTAGTCAATGTACATTAGCATCAATATACTTAACCAAAAAATATTAGAATCTTAATTTTTCAATGAAAATATGCAAAACATATTTTTGCATATATATATATATATATATATATATATATAAAAGCAACATTTTTTTTAATGATACATCATTTCAAATATATAAATGTTTTTATAATGGAAATGCTCAACTATCCCTATCTGAGTTGTGCCAGTTGTTCCCATTCCTTGCAATTCTCCTATTTTTAGACTAATAAAAACATCAATGTATTTTACAATTTATTGCTTCTTAAAAGAAAACATTGGCATTTACATATATATCCCAAGTTTACAATCCCTATAGATTGTAAACTTGCGAGCAGGGCCCTCCTACCTCTATGTCTGTCTGTTTTTACCCAATTTTCTTTTATTACTGTTGTTCTAATTGTAAAGCGCAACGAAATATGCTGCGCTATATAAGAAACTGTTAATAAACAAATACATTTACATTTATGAAAAAATCTAAGTCTCTACTAATCATTTTTTGTCATATTTACTTTTTTCAAATTTATCTTTTAAGAATTGGTTTTGAAACATATTTTTGTGTTCCAATGTGTAATTTTTTAATACTGATTAAATCAAAGCCATGTTTGATCCAATCCTCTATCTGCATCAATATCCAAACATTAAATGCTATCTAAAACTGTCAGATGGTCACAAAACACTGTATGTAGGTAGATGGGGGACCATTATACCTAAAACATGCTTATATTAACAAACTATAATGTGCTCATAATTAATAAAACAGGTTTTCTCGATCTTTATAAATTATTAAAATAGAATAATGTCATTGTAGTCAATACACATTACCCACAAATACTGTTAACAAAAAATGAAGTTATACATTTATCTTTTCATGTTAAAATATAGAAAACATTTTTTTTATGAAAATTTACAATTTTTTTATTTTGTTATAATGGAAATGGTCACCTTGTCCTCGAAATTTTAGCATACTAAAAACATCAATTTATTTTAGAGTCAATTAGTTCTTAAATAAAACTTTAAAATATACTTTCATGAGAAATCAGAACAGGCGTTAATAAATTTTTGCTTTATTTAAACCTTTATAAATTAATCTTTCAGTAAATTGTTTTGGAACATTTTTTAGTATTCCAATGTTTAACATTCTGATATGAATGAAACCACAGCCATACTTTAATCCACAATTTGATCTCATCCTTTATCTGCATCAGTCCCCAAAAATTAAACTGTAACTAAAAATGTCAGATGGTCTGAAAAAAACTTTATGAAATAAACTTCAAGGATTTGACACTTAAAATATGGTTGTGTTAACAGACTAGAATGTACATATAATAAACAGTACAGGTTTTCTCTATTTTTAATAATGATTAATGTAAATAAAATTAAGTCAATAAACATTAACCTAAAATATATTTTACCGAAATAAAATTAGAATATCACCATTTCAAACTAAAGAATAAAAAAACATATTTTTGAATGAGAATGAAAAATTATTTATTTTTATTGTTTTAATATAAATGCTTACCTATCCCTGTCTGAGAAATGCCAGTTGTTGTGCCCGTTCCCTGCAATCCTCCTTTTTTAGAATAAAAAAAGATCAATTTATATTAGAATGTGTTTCTTCTTAATGACAAAATTACAATATACTTCTATGAGAAAACAGAACAGCTGCTAAGCATTATTTTTTTTTCTTAATCTTTTTCTTTTAAAACTGAATTTAAGTATATTTTTAGAACATGTTTTACTATTCCAATGTGTAATTTTAAAATACTTATTAAACTACAGCCATACTTGAATCTACAATTTGATCACATCCTTTATCTGTATCAGTCTCCTAACATTAAACAATATATTCAAATGTCAGATGGTCTGAAAATATGCTAAGAATTGAGAAGTATGATATTATACCTAAAACATCCTTGTATGAACACACTAAAATGTGCTTAAAATTAACAGTACAGGTTTTCTGCAGATTTTTAAATGATAAAAGTAAAATAATATTAATGTAGTCTATGCACATTAACCATAAATATCTTTAAAAAATAAAATGAGAATATTATCTTTTAAGTTTAATAAATACAAAACTTTTTTAATGATAATGAAATTAATGATAATGAAATATTACAATTTAATTTTTATTGTTGGAATGAAAATGCTCAGCTGTCCCTGTATGAGTAATTCCAGTTGTACCCACTTCTTGCAATCCTCCTATTATCACCATAAGAAAAAAATATTTTTTATAAATTCTATTGCTTCTTAAGAAAAACATTCTTTAACAAAAATAATGTTAGAATCTTATCTTTTAAACTAATATACAGTATACAAAACATATTTTTGAATGAAACATCACATTTTTTTTCTTTTATAATGGAAATGATCAACTATCCCTGTCTGAGTAGTACCAGTTGTTCCCATTCCGTGCAATCCTCATATTTTTAGAATAATAAAAAATAATTAAAAAGTTATTTTGAATCTATTTCTTCTTAACTTTAATATTTTCTTTTATGAGAAATCAGAACAGCTGCTAATCATTTTTGCCTTAATTTACTTTTTGTCAAATCTCACTTTCAGTATATTGTTTTGATATTTTTTTGTATTACAATGCATCATTTCTAATACTGATTAAACCACAGACATACTTGAATCCACAACCTGATCACATCCTTAATCTACAGCAGCCTCCAAACAGTAAATGCTACAGTAAATGTTATCTAAAAGTTAGATGGACACAAAACACTGTATAAAGTACCTAATTCAGCATGGAACGCATCTACAAAGCTTTTCAATGCTGAAGACCTTCTGGAGTGTATGCAAGTGCAGAAGCTGCATTGTGCGTGTGCACACGGTTAGATGAAACAACATATTACATTTGTGAATGCCTCTGCCTGCCATTTGCAGGGCAGGAGTGGGCATCAATGTAACATTTTTTGGAAAATGTTATGGCATTGGGGGGGGGATATGGACAATAAAGGCATGTACAGACCATTTGCACTGCGAGCCTAAACATGGTGAATTGGCTGTGCAGGCAGAGGGCTACCCTTAACATTGACCTCAAATATCTTTAACAAAACAAAATTAAAATATTATCATTTCAAATTAAAATATAAAAAACATATTTTTGAATGATAATAAAAAAAATATTATTCTAATGGAAATGCTTACCTATACCTGTCTCAGAAATTCCAGTTGTTGTGCCTGTTCCTTGCAATCCTCCTATTTTTAAAATAATAAAAATATCAATTGATTTTAGAGTGCATCACTTCTAAATGACATCAGAATATACTTTTATGAGAAAATTGAACAGCTGCTAAGCATTGTTTTTTCCTTAATTTCTTTTTTTTATTAATTTTTTTAGAACATGTTTTACTATTCCAATGTGTAATTTTCAAATACTGATTAAACTACAGCCATACTTGAATCTACAACTTGATCAAATCCTTTATCTGTATCAGTCTTCTAAATTTAAACAATATCTAAAAATATCAGATGACCTGAAAACATGCTACAAATTGAGGTGTAGAATATTATACCTGCAGAAGCCGCATTGCACGTGTGCACACAGTTAGATGCAATGGCATCTCACATATGCAAAGCCTCTGCCTGATTGACAGGCAGAGACATTTGCAGAGTGGAATGTGGAATCGAAGCAACATTTTTTTGGTACCATTGTGGGGTTGGGCAGGCACAATATGGACAATGGAGGTATATAAGTACCATTTGCGCTGCAACCCTAAACATGGTGAGTAGGTATCTGCCTTCACAGCCAGGCTGTGCATGCAGAGGGCTACCCTTAACATCAGAGTGCTTCACTGCTGAGCGAAGCATTTGCATTTTAGAAGGGGAGGTTGGGAAGGGCCCAGCATGCAGGGTGGACTTCCCCTGTGCTAGGCGTCCATCCGCATGCTAGTGTAAAGGTTTGTAGTTGTGCGATTTTTAGCACAACTACAACACATGCTAAGTTAGACCCAAAGTTAGGTCTATTATACATAAAACACACTTGCTTTAAAACAATGGAATGTGCTCATAATTTGCAGCATAGTTTTTCTTTATCTTTATAAATGATTGAAGTAAAATAATGTTATTGTATTCAATACACATTAACTTCAAATAGCTTTAAAAAAAAGATTATAATCTTAAAAGATTTTTCAACAACAAGCATGTAGATAAAAATGAATATACATTGTAGGATCTAGGTTACATCTGGATTATACAATAAGAACAGTGTAAAAAAAATAGAATTGTCAGCAGAATTAGACAATAAGTGTAATAACACAATACATTTAACCTGATAGAACTAGCTACTATAGAAGGATGGTGGGGAAAGTATAAGGAGAAAGAGAAGAAATGTCAAGGGGGTAAAGCAGGGGTTGGTAGACCCAAAAGAAAGGACCAGGGATCTTTATTTACAGGGATGATGATGATCACTTTACTTATCAAATCCGCAGTCAAATTACAGTATTATGCTATTTTAGGGCATGTCCACTATGTAGGGATAAAAAAGCTCAGTTTGCTGCATCCTCTCTAACACCAAGGGGAAACAGAAGGATACATTTTGTGTAATCTAGTGGGGACCAAGAACCATCTGTAAAATAAATTATAAATGTTCTTCTTAACCAAAATTGAAATTGATGTCTTCAAATTGACATTTGAAAGAAAGACCAGGATTGGGTGGTGGGCCCATGTCAGTTTGCCATTGAAGTGTAAACAATGAAGTAGGTTGACACCTATATGATAGTAGAAGAGAATACACTGTAAATATAATTCCCTGAAGTAGGGGCATATGATAGCATAGGGATTCTAGGGAACACAAGAAGCAAAGAGATGTAGGGAATTCAGGGAGGTTACAAATTGTCTTATCTAGAAATATGTACATGGGTTCACTTCTGGGATGTAAAATTTTCTTATAATGTCAGTTAGCAACATACAGATACCATTATCCAAAATATCCGTAATAAAGCATATGTTCCTACCTATCCATGGTGTCAGAGATTGGCCTGCAGGGAAGACAGATTTATCTCTTTATGCGGTAAGGGGGAGGGAGATGAGATAAGTTTGAAGTAACGAGTACAGTAGTTGTCAGCGTCCGGGGTCTTACCGGAATGCTGGGGCCGCGGGGCGGGCTTCACGGGCGGCCGGGCAGCGGCGGTGGAGGGCTGCGGCGCTGGGTTCAAGGGTACAGGCAGCGGTAATGGCGTTGAGGGGGTCCGCTCGAGGCGGCGGGACGCCGCTGCAGCAGCTCGCTCTCGCTAAGCCGTTGCCTAGGAAACCAGGGGCAGTGAGCAGCATGTTATCAGAAAAGGTCTGCATTACTGGGCGCCGCCATGTTGGAGACCAAGTTTCTGACATAATTCCTGTTCCTAGTTTTCCAGCCAATCCAGGGAGACTTCTTCCTATAAAAGGGGGCTGGTTTAGGACAGGGATGCCAGTGCTTCAAGTTACAACCCTGTTGTAGGTGCTTTAGCCTGTGCTTCCAGGATTCCTGCTGTATTCTGGTACTTCTAACCCTGCTTTGCCAGTTCTCAGTTGCTGCTGCAGTTTTCCCATTCCTAGCCTGCTGCTGCCCGTGGAGACGCTCTTGGAAAACCCGGTTCAGTAAGACCCTTTGGGCACGGATGACCCCGGGTCTCTTGCCTCGTCCTCCAAGCCACAGTCCGCAGATTCTTGCTTCCAACCAAGTCCTCGAACCACCATTCACAGTCCTCAGCTCGTTATCTCCAGCTTCATCTTTCAAGCCACAGTCTACAGTTCTCAGTCTCCAGTCACGACCCAAACTACCGTCCACAGTTCTCAGCTCCTCTACCGCAGTTTCATCTCATAAGTCGCAGTCCACGGTTCTTGTCTTCAGCCTCGTTTTACTCTCACCCACAGTTCCACAGTTCTTTGTCTATGACCACGTTCTCAAGTCACCGTTCATCAACCTCAGTTTTCTACCTCTGCTCTGTACATAATAAATACTTTTCAATGACTTTCAAACTCCGCCTACATCCTTCATTGCTCCGTATCCCATGCAAAGGAACTATATCCAACCCCCTCATTTTGTTCTTCCCCAGCCTGCTACCTCCTTGGGCAAGTCTCAACTGCCGGATCCCCAAACTTTGCTAGACGTGACAGGAAGCACTGGCCAAATGGATTCAACGGGTGATCAGGCCTCAGGAGGAGATTCAACCGTGGATATCTGGTCTCGTTTAAGTAAGCAGGAGGCCACACAATCTCAAATTGTGCAGTTCATGCAGAGTATGTCCGAACGTCTCGATTCTCTCTGTGTTGCCATGACGGCTCCTCAAGTTCCTACAGCTGCTCCTACATTAGCACCTCCGGTTCCGCTTCCTCCTGTGCCAGGCCCACTTCCACGGTTGCATTTGCCATCTCCCAGTAAATTCGATGGGAATCCAAAGCAATGCCGTGGGTTTCTTAACCAGTGTGAAATCCAGTTCGAACTACAGTCGGCCAGTTTCCCATCAGCATGAACCAAGGTAGCCTATATCATTTCTTTACTTACTGGGCAAGCGTTGGAATGGGCGTCACCATTGTGGGAGAGGTCGGATCCAATCCTGTCTAACTACTCGTAGTTTGTAGCCGCCTTTCGAAGAATCTTCGACGAACCGGGCAGGGCTTCTGCTGCCTCATTGGAGAATCTGTGCCTGCGTCAGGGCACGCGTACGGTCAGTCAGTATGTGATCCAGTTTCGTACTCTCTCCTCTGAACTGAACTGGAATGAGGAGGCTCTCATCGCAGCTTTCTGGAGCGGTCTCTCCGAGAAGATCAAAGTTGACCTCGCGACTCAGGACGTACCTGATAAGTTGGATAAGTTAATTTCCCTATGCAATAAATTAGACTTAAGATACAGAGAACGCTGTATGGAGAAATCACGGTCAGATCGTCCCAGGCCTCGAGTCGTTCCTCCACCAACACCATCAACTCTAACTACTGAGGAACCCATGCAGATCAATTGTTCCCGTCTTTCCAACGAGGAACGTCAGAGACGGCAACAAGGGAACTTATGCCTGTACTGTGGTGCATCTGATAATTTTTTTAAATCTTGTAGCCAAAGTCCGGGAAACGCCCGCTCCTAGCTTGTGCCGGAGAGGTCAAGCTAGGAGAATTCTCAGAATTACTTGCCAGGAAAGAGTCAGTCTTGTTAACCCACCTGGAGCTTCCTTCTTCCTCTCTTCTCATCCCTGCACTACTCGACTCCAGAGTCGCCGAAAGTTTTATTACATCAGCTCTGGTCAAACGATCTGGGATACAAACGGTCCGTTTGGATCGTACCATCTCAATTACTGCTGTGGATGGAAGTCATATTCCTGAGGGAATTATCACTCTACGTACAATTGCTCTTAAGATGAAGGTTGGAGCTCTTCATTCAGAAAACATCTCTTTCCTAGTAATTCCCAAAGCCTCTCACGAACTGATCCTAGGATTTCCATGGTTAAGTAGACACAATCCCCACATAGATTGGCAAACCATGGATGTTCTTTCCTGGGGACGAAACTGCTTCCAGAACTGTTTGCCCTCTGTAAGACCTCTCTGCTCTTCTAGTCCTTCCAGCCTCCTTGCAGAATACCAGGCCTTCCAAGATGTTTTTAGTAAGCATGGGGCGGACACCTTGCCTCCGCATCGCACTTGGGATTGTCCCATTGATCTGGTACCCGGCAAGACTCCTCTCCGAGGTCGAATCTACCCACTTTCACTCCCTGAGACTCAGGCCATGTCGGAGTATATCCGGGAGAACTTGGAAAAAGGGTTCATTAGGTTATCCACCTCTCCGGCTGGCGCAGGGTTTTTCTTTGTCAAAAAGAAGGATGGGGGTCTGCGGCCCTGTATTGACTATAGAGGTCTCAATGACATTACAATTAAGAACAGATATCCATTACCTCTAATTCCAGAACTGTTCAACTGTGTTAAAGGAGCTACTGTATTCACTAAGCTGGACTTACGGGGAGCCTACAACCTTAGACGTATTCGCCCAGGTGACGAATGGAAGATGGCTTTTAATACCCGCGACGGCCACTACGAATATCTGGTAATGCCTTTCAGCCTATGTAACGCCCCAGCCGTCTTTCAAGAATTAGTTAATGAAATCTTCAGAGATCTCCTCTATGACTGCTTGGTGGTTTACTTGGATGACATCCTCATTTTTTCTAGGGATCTGAAGACCCATCGAGAACAAGTCAAAGAAGTTCTAACTCGTTTACGGAGGAATCAACTATTTTGTAAGCTCGAGAAGTGCACCTTCGAAGTACCCACGATTCCATTCCTCGGTTACATCCTTTCAGGGCAGAAATTGCAGATGGATCCCGCTAAAGTCCAAGCGATTCAGGATTGGTCGCTTCCAGCTTTCCTTAAGGGAGTTCAACGTTTCCTGGGGTTCGCTAACTTCTACCGAAGATTAATTCAGGATTATTCCTCTGTCATAGCCCCCATAACAGCATTAACCAGGAAAGGAGCCGATACAGCCAAATGGTCTCCAGAGGCTTTAGAAGCCTTTTCATCGTTAAAGAAGGCCTTCATGACCGCTCCTGTTCTTCGACAACCTGATCTCAGTCGTCCATTCCTGGTGGAAGTCGATGCCTCCTCGGTAGGAGTGGGAGCAGTTTTATCTCAGCTCTTCGAGGACAAGAAAGTCCATCCTTGTGCGTTCTTCTCGCGAAGATTCTCCCCCGCTGAACAGAATTATGCTATTGGGGAACAAGAATTACTAGCAATTAAGTTAGCCTTTGAGGAGTGGAGGTATTTGTTGGAGGGAGCTCAGCATCCAATCTCGGTAACCACGGATCATAAGAACCTCCTGTATCTACAGTCAGCCCGATGTCTGAATCCACGTCAAGCAAGATGGGCACTCTTCTTTACCCGTTTCAACTTTAAACTTAGTTACCGCCCAGGGTCCCTCAACAAAAAGGCAGATGCATTATCTCGTTCCTTGAGTTCTGAAGAACCCTCTGACCGTTCAAAAGAACAATACATCTTAGACTCCACCTCTTTTTCAGCAACCAATACCTCTCCACTTTCTCCTCCAGGAAAGATCTTCGTTGCTCCAAATCTTCGCAAGAGACTGCTTACATGGGCTCACTCCTCCTGCTTCATGGGCCATGCGGGTGGTCATAAAACGCTCAAATTCATTCAGCACTCCTACTGGTGGCCTCATCTCAGGACTGATGTACAGGAATTTGTGGCTGCCTGTCCAAAGTGTGCTCAGCATAAAAGTCCTAAAGGTCCTCCAGCCGGGTTACTTCATCCGCTACCTGTACCGCAAAGACCATGGACACGTATTTCTATGGACTTTATTACTGATTTGCCTGTGTCTGGCGGACGGAACACCGTATGGGTCATAGTTGATCGATTTTCTAAAATGGCACACTTTGTTCCCCTGGCCAGTCTTCCATCAGCATCCCAGCTGGCAAAATTATTCATAGCAGAGATTTTTCGTCTCCATGGATTACCGCAGGGAATCGTATCTGATAGAGGTCCCCAGTTTGTGGCCAAGTTTTGGAGATCCCTATGTTCTGCTCTTGGCGTGAAATTGAATTTCTCCTCAGGATATCATCCTCAAACGGATGGTCAAACAGAAAGAGTGAACCAGGACCTGGAGACATTTCTGCGTTTATTCATGTCCTCCTCTCAGGACGACTGGCTGGGCTTCCTCCCATTTGCAGAATTTGCCCATAACAATCTTTATCACTCTGCAACAAAATCTTCTCCATTTTTCATTAATTATGGTTATCATCCGAAAGTTCCTGACTTCCAACTTCTGCCTACACTCGAGGTTCCTGCCGCAGAGTCAACACTTAGACAATTTACTGAAACCTGGAAACAAATTCACAAGGCCTTGCTCAAGACATCCAAGAAGTATAAGACCTACGCAGATCTAAAGGCAAAAGCGGTACCAAGTCTTACAGTGGGAGATCGGGTTTGGGTTTCCACACGTAACCTAAGATTGAAGGTTCCTACTAAGAAGTTTGCTCCCAGGTTTATTGGGCCCTACCCAATCGATAGAGTTTTGAATCCTGTGGCTTACAAGGTGAAGTTACCTCCACATTTAAGAATCCCTAACGCTTTTCATATTTCTCTCTTAAAACCGTTGATACTCAATCGATTCAGAGCTGCTCTACCTAAATCACCCAAGATCCAGTCAACACAAGGAGACAAATTTGAGATTCATAAGATCCTCGACTCCCGCAAACGATATGGTCGCCTCCAGTACCTAGTTGATTGGAAGGGATATGGACCTGAGGAAAGGTCCTGGGTAGAGGCAGAGGACGTCCATGCCCCAAGACTTCTTCGGACATTTCATTCCAAATTTCCAGCTAAACCTTATAGGTGTCCGGAGTCCACCCGCAAAAGGGGGGGGTACTGTCAGCGTCCGGGGTCTTACCGGAATGCTTGGGCCGCGGGGCGGGCTTCACGGGCGGCCGGGCAGTGGCGGTGGAGGGCTGCGGTGCTGGGTTCAAGGGTACAGGCAGCAGTAATGGCGTTGAGGGGGTCCGCTCATGGCGGCGGGACGCCGCTACAGCAGCTCGCTCTCGCTAAGCCATTGCCTAGGAGACCAGGGGCAGTGAGCAGCATGTTATCAGAAAAGGTCTGCATTACTGGGCGCCGCCATGTTGGAGACCAAGTTTCTGACATAATTCCTGTTCCTAGTTTTCCAGCCAATCCAGGGAGACTTCTTCCTATAAAAGGGGGCTGGTTTAGGACAGGGATGCCAGTGCTTCAAGTTACAACCCTGTTGTAGGTGCTTTAGCCTGTGCTCCCAGGATTCCTGCTGTATTCTGGTACTTCTAACCCTGCTTTGCCAGTTCTCAGTTGCTGCTGCAGTTTTCCCGTTCCTAGCCTGCTGCTGCCCGTGGAGACGCTCTTGGAAAACCCGGTTCAGTAAGACCCTTTGGGCACGGATGACCCCGGGTCTCTTGCCTCGTCCTCCAAGCCACAGTCCGCAGATTCTTGCTTCCAGCCAAGTACTCGAACCACCATTCACAGTTCTCAGCTCATTATCTCCAGCTTCATCTTTCAAGCCACAGTCTACAGTTCTCAGTCTCCAGTCACGACCCAAACTACCGTCCACAGTTCTCAGCTCCTCTACCGCAGTTTCATCTCATAAGTCGCAGTCCACGGTTCTTGTCTTCAGCCTCGTTTTACTCTCACCCACAGTTCCACAGTTCTTTGTCTACGACCACATTCTCAAGTCACCGTTCATCAACCTCAGTTTTCTACCTCTGCTCTGTACATAATAAATACTTTTCATTGACTCTCAAACTCCGCCTACATCCTTCATTGCTCCGTATCCCATGCAAAGGAACTATATCCAACCCCCTCATTTTGTTCTTCTCCAGCCTGCTACCTCCTTGGGAAAGTCTCAACTGCCAGATCCCCAAACTTTGCTGGACGTGACAGTAGTCCCAGATGGGACAGATGGGAGTTAATATAGGAAGGTTTGAACTTGAAGGGTACCATCAGCAAAGAGGCCAATAAGGTGACATGACCTAGATCTACTCAAGCTAAAGCCATCTAAGAGTAAAGGTGGGGGCAAACAAGGCAGTAGATTGACTTAAATGAGATGAAAAGTAGTATGAGTGAATATCTTGAAAACCCCTTTCCGCTTTTCGTCATATGTTTCCCATTCTAGGTATCTTGTTCCTGCATACGAGTTGGACAAACCAGGAGTAAAGCTGGGCTAAAACTGCATCAGGAAACTTAACTGGTAAAGTTTTAAACAGCTATAAGAGGCTCTGTAGGATGTTCATTTTCAGGACCACTATATGACCCAACCATGAGATGATAAGAGATTGCCACCTGTGTAGGTCTGCATTTATGGAGGAGAGCAGAGGGAGGAAATATTCCTTTTATTAAGCACTGTGATGACTTGTAACAGAGATGCCCAAATATTAAATCTTAGTAGGACACCAGGAAAACTTGTAGTTGGATTGCAAAAGTAATAGATAGGCCAAGGGTATGTGAAGGGGAAGGACTTTGGTTTTGGACCAATTAATCATATAAACTGATAAGTGTCCATATTCCATGAGTAGAAACAAATTTGGTAGGGACATATGAGATGATGAGAGGGAAAGGAGAACGTCATAGGCAAATAAAAAGATCTTGTAGTCTGAAACACCAATACCAATCTCTACAATATCATGTAAAGTATGTGTGCATTTCAACAGTGGTTCTATGGTTAAGGCAAATATCATAGGTGAATAAGGGAACTTCAGCTGATGTGACCCCCCCTCTCTTTGTCTTCCTCAGGTAACCTGCAACTTTATCTAACTCCTGCAACAAGCTCTCACTCCTGCATTTTTACATGCTTATTTGAATTGTGCTAGGTAATCTGCAAATTTATCTCACTCCTGCAACAATCTCTCACTCCTGCAACTTTACATGCTTATTTGAATTGTGCTAGGTAACCTGCAACTTTTTTTTTTATAATTAGCCACTATTAAAGTAGGAAATCACTGTGTACTAGTGGGGGATATACTAGTCTGTTTATGTTCACACCTAGTGCTAACCTTTTGTTGTGGATGGAGTTTCAGAGGGTGGGTGCTGTTAGCAATCAAGCCTGTATCCATGTGTGCATTTATATTTAATCAGTACATACTGTATTTGGCTGCAAAGCCACTGGCTGCAAAGCATCCTAGCTTGTTAGTGTTAAGTATGAGGATATGAACTTTGGAGATACATGTAGAGAAACAGGAAAGAAACAGAAGGACAGCAGACTATCTTCCCCACCTCCACAAAAGAACTGCAAACAAAATTCTACAGAGTTACCTAATCCACTACCACCAATGCCTGTAGCCTGCACAGCCTGAATACTGACCTCCCTGTCTGATTAAATAACAACCCTACTGCTCTCACACATTGCTTTCTGTTCCTCATTTACACTGTCTACAACCACTGTGTAACATTCTCAGCCTTTCCGTTCCTTCCATTATTTACCAACAATAATGTTTGCACTGTATCTGCTTTTACTACACCCCCCTTCTCATTGTTCATTCTTTATTATACCTACTCTATACTATATTATTCCTCTGAACAACACTACTGTACTGGAACTATGGCTCCTCGATCCTGTCCCATACCAATCCTCACTGCTATGTCATACCCCCCCAATTTCCAGACCATCCACACACATTCAGAACCCAGCCAACCTGATCCCCATCTCCCCTGTCCCTTCCTTTCTCCTGTGCACTCTGGAATGCTAGCTCAATCTGCAACAAGCTGCCAACTATCCACAACATCTTTATGTTCCAGTCTTTTAACCTTCTCGCCATCACTGAAACTTGGCTCTCCTCCTCTGACACCACCTCCCCTGTTGCCCTCTCAAAAGGAGGCCTCTCCTTCACCCACACGGTCAGACCT
This sequence comes from Pseudophryne corroboree, assembly GCF_028390025.1. NCBI lineage: Eukaryota > Metazoa > Chordata > Amphibia > Anura > Myobatrachidae > Pseudophryne > Pseudophryne corroboree. The sequence goes on along the minus strand of NC_086453.1, from coordinate 20,628,663 downwards.
GATGACCACCAGGGTGGAGGCATGGGCATCCTTCCCTCCCCAAACTGCACCTTTCATTCTATCCCACCTGAGCCCTCCCTCACCTTCTCCACCTTTGAGGTCCACACTATCCACCTCTTCTACCCCATTCATCTCCATGTGGCAGTGGCATTCACTTTTCCTTGACAACTTTGCTGCTTGGCTTCCCCACTTTCTCTCCTCTGACCACCCCTCTATCATCCTCGGTCACTTTAACATCCCTTTTGAATCACAAATGCAGCTTCTACTAATCTTCTTGCCCTTTCCACCTCCTTTGGACTTTCTAAATGGACCTCCACCCCTACTCACAATCTCGGCCACTCCTTCGACCTTGTCTTCACCCACCGATGTGATCTCTATGATTTCTAAAACTCTTCCTTCCCTCTCTGTGACCACCCACTGCTTTCTTTCACCCTCTCATCTTCCCCTCTCCCCTCCACGCCAAGACCCACCAGATGCAATCTCGGGTCTCTCAACCCCTCTATTCTGTCCTCTCTCAAGACTTTCCTCTCTCCTCATTCCACTATGACTTGTCCCAACCAGGCAGCATCCTTATATAACTCTTCCCTTACTGCTGCTCTGAACTCTGTGGCCCACCTCTCCTTTGTCCCCGTCCACCGCACCAAACCCCAACCATAGCACACCAAACTAGCACGATTCCTACAAAATTGTTCACGCTTTCCAGAATGAGGAAATCTCACTCATTGGCAGACTTCCTCCATTTCAAGTAAATTCTCTCCTCCTAGAGCTTTGCTCTTTCTCTCACCAAGCAATCCTTTCTCCATGTACTGATCTCTTCTCAGTCCTCCAGTCCACGTCATCTCTTTGAAACTTTCAATACTCTCCTTCACCGCCCTCCTCCTCCCCTCACATCTTCCCTCACTGCCACTGACTTTGCCTCCTTCTTCATCTCCAAAATTGAGGATATCCAACATATTTCCTCCCATCACCCCTTTGCTTCCCCTTGCCCCCATCATCCCGCCTCTCTATATGTCCTACCCTGTCCTGCTTCCGTCCCACCTCAGACAAAGAAGTCCACTCCCTCATCTAATCCTCTCCCCCTCAATCTGCCCTCTGGACCCCTTCCCCTCCCATCTTCTCTGCTCCCTCTCCCCCACTGCCTGCTCCCACCTTGCTCACCTCTTTAACCTATCGCTCTCTACCTGCATCTTTCTCTCACCAATCAAACATGCTCTGGTCTTACCTATTCTCAAAAAAAAAACAACCTCAACCCTTCATCACTCACTAGCTACTGCCCCATCTCTCTTCTCCCATTTGCCTCCAAACTAATTGAATGACTGGCCTAAAGCCGTCTCACAAACTACATCTCTGGCAACTCCATCCTTGATCCACTACAATCTGGCTTTCGCCCACTCCACTCCACTGAGACTGCCCTGGTGAAAGTCACCAATTACCTACTTTCTGCCAATTCCAGAGGCCATTTCTCTCTGCTCATTCTTCTGGACCTCTCTGCTGCCTTTTACACCGTGAATCATCCTTTGCTCCTCCGCACACTCCAAAACATTGGCCTCTCTAGCACCATCCTTGACTGGTTTACATCTTTCCTTACTAACCGCTCCCTCTCTGTGTCTGTTTTTGTCACCACCTCACACCCTTCCATCCTTCCTGTTGGTGTCCCTCAGGGTTCTGTCCTAGGTTCCCTTCTGTTCTCCCTGTACACCTCTTCCATGGGTGTGCTCATTAACTCCTTTCGACTTCAATACCATCTCTATGCTGTTGACACATAACTCTACCTCTCCTCTCCTGAGCTGTCCCCCTCTGTCCTCTCTCAGGTTTCCAGCTGTCTTTTTGCCATCTCCTACTGGATGTCTGAGCACTCTCTAAAGCTCAACATGGTCAAAACTGAACTCATCATCTTTACCCCAGCCAGAGCAACACCCCCTATCAATATCTCTATCACTGTTGACAACACCATCATCTCCCCCATTCCCCAACTCCGCTTCCTGGATGTCACTCTTGCCTTTTCCCTCTCCTTTGCACCCCACATCCAAGTTCTGGTGCAATCCTGTTGGTTCCAGCTTTGCAACATTGCTTGCATCAGGCCATTTCTCTCCCAGAGTGCAACTGAACTTATCATTCACTCACTTGTCATCTCACGACTTGACTACTGCAATTTTTCTCCTCACTGGTCTCACTTGCTCCAATCTCGCTCCCCTCCAATCTGTCCTCAACTCCGCAGCTAGGCTTATCTTCCTATCCTTCCTACCGCACCCATTTCCTTATAGAATCCTCTTCAAACTCATCACCCTCACATACAAGGACATCTCTAATTCCACTGCTCCCTACATCTCCAACCTCCTCTCCCTTCATACTCCTCCTGCGCACTACGGTTGGCCAATGACTGTCACCTCTCCTCTGCCCTGGTCACTGTTTCCCATGCACGAGTTCAAGATTTTGTCTGTGCTGCAGCCCTGCAGTGGGATGTGCTCCCCTGCTTCCTTAGACTTTCCCCGACCCTGCAAAGTTTCAAACTGGCACTGAAAACCTACCTATTCATCAAAGCATACCCTTCCGATGCATAACTTAATCCTGAGGCTGCTCCTCCATCCCCCTGCTTCATGCCTTGAACATCACTGCTTTGCTTACACACTGCCATCAGGCTACCTCCTGCTTGCTTCCATCTCATGTCATCTGTCTGTCGCACATTCCCACTATATTGTTAGCTCTTCAGAGCAGGGCCCACTTTCCTCTGGTTGTCAAAGCCCTCTTCATGACACATTTCACTCGCAGCTCTCTCCTACTTAGCGACCATCTTTACCCACTTTTTCTCCTGCTAGTAAAAGCTCATCTCTATCTATGGCTGCCAGCCCCAAGTAGTACGATGATTATTCCCTCGCTACTTACATCTTTCTCTGTATTATGTATGAGAATTGTGGGGATCTTTGTTACCTGTACTCTTTTTTTGTTATTTATTTACTGTAATGCTAAGTTTTGTCTCCCTGTGCTATCCTTTGTATGGCACTGCAAAACACTTGTGGTGCCCTATAAATAGAATGTAGTAATAATAATAATAATAATAATAATAATAGTGCTATTTGAATTCTTCAATGGACAGGAGGCTAGTTGATTTACAGAAACCCTAGCTGATGGGTCCAAGTACAAGGCCTGAATTCCAGTGAGAAATTTACTGCCAAACCCAAAGTACCTATGGGTCTCAAACATAAAGGGACAACTAACCCTATCAAATGCTTTTTTCTGTGTCCTTTTTTCTGTGTCTAAAGAAAGAAAAAGGGCAGAAGTATGTAATGAGTTTATAGAGTAAATAAGACTAATGAAACACCTAGTATTGTCCCTTGACTGATGCCTAGTATTGTCCCTTGACTGCCTGCCTGGGACAAACCCCATCTGGTCATTATGTACAAGTTGAGGTAATACAGCACTTAAATGCAAGCTATGATTTTAGCATAAATCTTGATATCAATACTAATGAAGGATATAGGTCTTTAATTAGCTCAATTTGTTGTATCTTTACCATACTTAGGCAGAACTATAATCCTCACCTCAAGAGCTAAGCTAGTGCCATGTGCTTTTTTGATCTTTAGGGATTTAATAGCAGGTGTTGACCACCTCATCAGAAATGTCTGCATTATGTGTGAAGGCTGCTTCCAGGTATAAGTGGGACAGTTGCCATTGTAAGAAGAAATCTTTGACCATTGCTATAGAACTAGGGGAGACATGAGGGGTCCCAAAGGCATTGTACAGTTTGTCATAAAAGCGTAAGAAGACCTCAGTGATGTGTTTGGGATTATGCGACAATTGGCCTGAGGAGGTCTTATAGATAGAACATTGCTTTGTGCCAGTACAGACTGTAGCTTGGTGGTCAGGACTCTGCTGGCATTGTCCCATCTCATATAAAAAGATTATTTAAGTCATTATAGACTGATCTTGGCCTAAGCTTTCAAAAGCAAGATCTATTCACCTTTTGCAGAGGACAGAGCAGACAGATCTGTGGGTGATCCTGAGTGTGTTTCAATGAGAAAACCCATAATTGCTCTGAGAGCTCCCGAATGTGCTTAGTCCTGGCTTAAGAAGCATGAACAGCTGCTTTGATCAGTATATATGCATAAATGCCTTAAAGGCATCCCATAGCTGCATGGGTGAAATATTTATTGTTATTAGCTCCTAAATAATGCATCAATTCTTCTACGAGTTGATATTTAAGCAGGGTATTGAGAAGGAGTTTGTCATATAATTGCCATGAGGGTTGTTAACTGGAAACTAGAGGACAGCAGGAACTCGTTATGGCCAATGGTGCAGTCTGAGTGTCAGAGAATGGGAGCAACAAGAGCTCCACAGGCCAATGGAGACCCCTGGATGCAGGTGCTCATGGGTGTTACCTGTAGAAGCCGCGTGAACATACAGCAGTTCAGCAGCAGAGGTAGGGGTATCAGTAATCGGGCCACTGCTTAATTTGAATGAGGGGGATCCCAGGCAGATAACAGGTCTGGTGGCATTGGACCAGTCAGCACAGTAGGCAGGAGAGCGGCTGATGAGGAAGCTAAAAGGCAGCGTAAGGACCACCTATGTTTGCAGAGACAGGCATAAAGCATGGATTACACCAACTGGTTGCTAAAATCCAGGTAAAAGGCCCGTTTTTAATTTTTGGAAGCTCGAGACCCATAAATGTGCATCTTATCAAGATGGAAGCAAAGCCACACCACCTACAAATATTTTTATTTATTTTATAATCATACTGCTCACCTATCCCTGTTTGAGTAATGCCAGTTGTACCCAATCCTTGCAATCCTCCTATTTATAACAAAATAAAAACATCAATTTATATTAGATTCTATTACCTTTTAAAGAAAACATTAAAATATACTCCTATGAAAAATCATAACAGAAATTAGAAACTTGCTGATATTAATTAAACCACAGCAATACTTGAATCCACAACTTGATCACATCCTTTATCTACTGTATATCAGTCTCCAAACATTAAACGGTATCTTAAAATATCAGATGGTTTGAATGCACTGTATGATTTGAAGTATAGGAATATTACATGTAAATTTGCTTGTATTTATAGAATACAATGTACAGGTTTTTTATTTTTATAAATGATAAAGGAAAAAATATAACTGTAGTCAATATACAGTAACCTCAAAAATCTTTAACAAAAAATGTAACAAATTTGAATATTATCTTTTCAAACTAAAATATATAAAACATATTCCTTGCAATCCTCCTATTTTTACAATAATAAAAAAATCAATATATTTTAGAATGTTTTACATCTTAAAGAAAACATTAAAATATACTTCTATGATAAATCAGAATAGCTGCTAATAATTGTTTGCCTTACAATTACTTTTTTCAAATTTCTCTTTTAGTAAATAGTTTTGCAAAATTGTTGTTTAGTACAATATATAACTTTCCAATACTAACTAAGCCATAGCCATACTTAAATACACAACTTGATCCCATCCTTTATGTGTATCATCCAAACATTTAACTGTATCTAAAAATGTCAGAAGGTCTGAAAACATTGCACAAATTGAGGTGTAGGGCTATTTAACCTAAAACATGCTTGTATCAACAGACTGGAATGGACATATACAGTAATAAATACTAGAGGCTTTCTCTATCTTTATAAATGAGTAAGAAATATCAATGTAATTGTAGTCAACAAAAATTTACCTCAAATATTTAAAAAAGAATTATAATAGAATCTTATCTTTTAAAACTAAAAAAATTGTAAAACACATTAAGATGGAAATGTTCACCTATCCATGTCTAAGTTATGCCAGTTGTACCCACTCCTTGTAATCATCCTATTTTTAGATTAATAAAAAACATCAATATATTTTCTAATCTATTACTTCTTAAAAAAATGTAAATATACTTCTATAAGAAATCAGAGTAGCTGCTTATCACTTTTTGCCTTAATATACTTATTTCAAAATTCTTACTTTTTTAAATTGTTTTTAAACATTGTTGAGCATTATAATATATACTTTTCTAATACTGAATAAACCAAAGCCATACTTGAATATACAACTTGATTGCATCCTTTATCTGTATCAGTCTCCTAACAATAAACTGAATCTAAAAATGTCAGAAACTCAGAAAACACTGTATGAATTACAGAGTAGGGTTATTACAAATAAAACATGCTTGTATCAACAAACCGGAAAGTACAGAGGTTTTTTCTATCTTTTTAAATGACTAACAGAAATTAATGTAATTGAAGTCAATACACATTACCCTCAAATATCTTTAACAAACATATTAGAAGTTTATTTTTCAAAATAATATATATACATATATATATATATATATATATATATATCTAAAACAATTAAGACCCTCTAGTGCGCTAAGTTGAGAAGAGCTCAGACCACTGAGAAATACCTCCTGTCAGAATAGGTACGGAAGATAGAATAAAAAAAGAAACAGATTTCTCATGGGAGCTTAACCACCTCAGAAAATCAAAACGTATATATTAAAAATTATTTATTCATAATATTAGCAATAAATCTTAATCACTGTTGTGAATGTTTGTTACATCAATAAAAATTATTTTAAGATCATAAACATCACATGAACAAGAACATATTGTTTGACAATAAGTTGGAGAAATGTATTCTGATGATATTCACTGTTGTATAAGATGTCTAATCTTCAATTAGATTATCCAGACATATGGTCTAATTCACATGTTCGAAGAAACCCAACACGTTTCGTCCATTAGGACTTCATCAGGGGTTATAATCAGATCTCAATAATTGTGAATTTCAATATCATATCCAGATTATTATGCCATTGAACTAGACAAGATATCAGTTTAGCTTCACCCACAGATATCAATGAATAGTATAATAAGTAGTACTGTGAGCAATTCCTTTTGGATGTATCAAATAGTCACTTCACAACAATAAGTGAGAGTGATGAGTAGAATAATTCAAGGACAAGTAAATAATTTCCTTCACAATGCCTCAAGATTCATTTCACAGCTATGAGTCATAGCTGTGAAGTGAATCCTGAGGCATTGTGAAGGAAATGTACTTGTCCTTGAATTATTCTACTCATCACTCTCACTTATTGTTGTGAAGTGACTATTTGATACATCCAAAAGGAATTGCTCACAGTACTACTTTTTATACTATTTATTGATATCTGTGGGTGAAGCTAAACTGATATCTGGTCTAGTTCAATGGCATAATAATCTGGATATGATATTGAAATTCACAATTATTGAGATCTGATTATAACCCCTGATGAAGTCCTAACGGACTAAATGCGTTGGGTTTCTTCGAATATGTGAATTTGACCATATATCTGGATAATCTAATTGAAGATTAGACATCTTATACAACAGTGAATATCATCAGAATACATTTCTCCAACTTATTGTCAAACAATATGTTCTTGTTCATGTGATGTTTATGATCTTAAAAGAATTTTTATCGATGTAACAAACATTCACAACAGTGATTAATATCTATTGCTAATTTTATGAATAAATATTTTTTAATATATACGTTTTGATTTTATAAGGTGGTTAAGCTCCCATGAGAATTCTGTTTCTTTATATATATATATATATATATATATATGTATATATATTGAACGATAATGAAACATTACATTGTATTATGATGGAAATGCTCACCTATCCCTGTCTGAGTCATGCCAGTTGTACCCACTCCTTGCAAACCTCCTAATTTTTAAGTAATAAAAATATCAACTTATTTGAGAATCTATTACTGTACTGTACATTGAAAAAAAAATGTTGAAATCATAACAGCTATTAATCACTTTTATGCCTCAACTTACATTTTTCATACATTTCTCTTGTAGTAAATAGTTTTGGGTCATTTTTATAATATTACAATGTGTATTTTTCTAATACTGTTTAATTTACAGCCACACTTTAATACACAACTTTATCACATTGTTTATCTGTATTATTCTGAAAACATTAAACTACAGTATATCTAAAAATGTGTAAGAGTCTAAAAACACTTCACAAATTGAGGTGTAGGCTATTATACCTAAAATGTGTGTATTAACAGACTAAAATGTGCTCAAAATTAACAGTACCGGTTTTCTCTATCTTCATAAATGATTAAAGTCATATAATGTAATGGTGGTCAATACACATTAAACACAAATTACTTTAACAAAAACAAAATTAGAAACTTTTCTTTTAATGTTAAAATATAAAAGACAAATATTAAAATGATAATGAAACATTCCAGATTTGTATTTAATTTATTTTTGTATTGGAATTGCTCACCTATCCCTGTCTCAGTAATGCCAGTTGTACCCACTCCTTGCAATCCTCCTATTTTTAGATTGATAAAAAAACATACATTTATTTTGGAATCTATTACTTCTTGAATAAACTTTAAAATATACTTCTATGAGAAATCAGAAGAGCTGCTAATCACTTTTTTGACTTAATATACTTTTTTTCAGATTTCTTATACTTTAAAATTGTTTTTAAACACTGTTGAACATTACAATATATAATTATCTAATACTGATTAAACCACAGCCATACTTGAATCTACAACTTGATCACATCCTTTATATGAATCAGTCTCCTAACAGTAAACAATATCTAAAAATGTAGATGGTATGAAAACATGCAACGAATTGAGGTGTAGGATATTATACCTAAAACATGCTTGTATGAACACACTAAAATGTGCTTAAAATTAACAGTACATGTTTTCTCCACTTTTTTTAAATGATAAATTGTATTATGATGGAAATGATCACCTATACCAACTTTTCAACTTATTTGAGAATCTATTGCTGTACTTTGTAAAGAAAATGTTAAAATACACTTCTTTGAGAAATCAGAACAGCCATTAAACACTTGTATGCCTCAAGTGACTTTTTTCTTTAATTTCTCTTGCAGTAAATAGTTTTGGGCCATATTTTAGTATTACAATGTGTATTTTTCTAACACTGATGAATTTGCAGCCACACTTTAATACACAACTTTATCACATTGTTTATCTGTATTAGTCTGCAAACATTAAACTATATCTAAAAATGTCCAATAGTCTTAAAACACTGCATAAATTGAGGTGTAAACTATTATTCCTAAAAATGTAATTGAAGTCAATACACATTACCCTCAAATATCTTTATATCTATAATTAAAAAATATTTTTTAATTGTTATAATACAAATGCTTACCTATCCCTGTCTGAGAAATGCCAGTTGTTGTGCCCATTCCTTGCAATCCTCCTTTTTAAGAATAATAAAAATATCAATTTATTTTAGAATCCATTACTTATTAAAGACAAAATTATATGAGAAAACAGAACAGCTGCTAAGCATTGTTTTTTTCGTTAATGTCTTTCTTTTAAAATTTCACTTAAGTATATTTTTTAGAACATGTTTTACTATTCCAATGTGTAAATTTCAAATACTGATTAAACTACAGCCATATGTGAATCTACAACTTGATCACATCCTTAACAATATCTTAAAATGTAAGATGGTATGAAACATGCAATGAATTGAGGTGTAGGATATTATACGTAAAACATGCTTGTATGAACACACTAAAATGTGCCTTAAATTAACAGCACAGGTTTTCTCCAGATTTTTAAATGATAAAAGTAAAATAATATTTATTGCAGGCAATGCACATTAACCATAAATATCTTTGAAAAAAATGAGAATCTTATCTTTTAAGTTTAATAAATACAAAACTTATTAAAATTTTATTTTTATTTTTAGAATGGAAATGCTCAGCTATCCCTGTCTGAGTAATGCCAGTTGTACCCATTTCTTGCAATCCTCCTATTATCACCGTATAAAAAAATATTTTTTGTTCTATTGCTTCTTAAGGTAAACATTCTTTAACAAAATAATATTAGAATCTTATCTTTTAAACTAAAATATACAAAACATATTTTTGAATGAAACATTACAATTCTTTTTCTTTTATAATGGAAATTCTCATCTATCCCTGACTTAGTGCCAGATGTTCCCATTCCTTGCAATCCTCCTATTATTAGAATAATCAAAAATAATGAAATAGTTATTTTGGAATCTATTTCTTCTTAAAACAATTAACATTTTCTTTTATGAGAAATCAGAACAGCTGCTAATAATATTTTGCCTTAATTTACTTTTTTGTCAAATCTCTTTTTCAGTAAATTGTTTTGCCTTTTTTTTTATTCCAATGCATAAGTTCTAATACTGATTAAACCACAGCCATACTTATTTTTACCAGTTATTTATATAGCGCATACATATTCTGCAGCACTTTACAGAGAATATTTGCTCATTCACATCAGTACCTGCCCCAGTGGAGCTTACAATCTATATTCCCTATCACATGCACACACATTAATGCTAGGGTTAATTTTGTCAGGAGCCAATTAACCTACCAGTATATTTTTGGATTGTGGGAGGAAACTGGAGTACCCGGAGGCTACACACACAAGTACGAAAAGCATATACAAACTCCACACAGTTAGTGCCATGGTGGGAATAGAACCCATGACCTCAGTGCTGTGAGGAAGAAATGCTAACCATTACACCATCTGTACTACTTGAATCCACACCTGATCCCATCCTTAATCTACAGCAGCCTCCATACAGTAAATGCTATCTAAAAAAGTCAGATGGAAACAAAACACTGTATAAAGGACCTAATTCAGAATGATATGTATCAACAAAGCTTTTGCATGCTGAAGCCCTTCTGGAGAGTGCACATGTGCAGAAGCTGCATTGTGCGTGGGCACACAGTTAGATGCAATGGCATATTACATATGCAAATGCCTCTGCCTGATTGACAGGCAGAGGCATTTGTGGGTGGGAGGGGGTGTTTGATGCAACATTTTTTGAAAAATGTGGCATTGGGGGCACGAGAAGGACAATGTAGGCATGTCCGGACCATTTGTGATACTAGCCTAAACATGGTGAATAGCCATCTGCCTTCACGGATAGGCTGTGAAAGCAGAGGGCTACCCTTAACATTAACCTAAAATATCTTTAACAAAAATAAAATTAAAATATTATAATTTCAAACTAAAATATAAAAAAACATATTCTTGAATTATAATAAAAAATATTCTTATAATTGAAATGCTTACCTATCCCTGTCTGAGAAATGCCAGCTGTTGTGCCTGTTCCTTGCAATCCTCCTATTTTTAGAATAACAAAAAGATCAATTTATTTTAGAATGCATTACTTCTTAATGACATCACAATATGCTTTTATGAGAAAACAGAATGGCTGCTAAGCATTTTTTTTCTTTAATTTCAAATACTGATTAAACTCTAGACATACTTGAATCTACAACTTGATCAAATCCTTTATCTGTATCAATCTCCTAACATTAAACAATATCAAAAATGTTAGATTGCCTGAAAAAGCTACAAATTGAGGTGTAGGATATTATACCTGCAGAAGCCGCATTACACGTGTGCACACAGATGCAATGGCATCTCACATATGCAAATGCCTCTGCCTGATTGAAAGGCAGAGGCATTTGCGGAGTGGGAGAGGGCATCAATGCAACATTTTTTGGCACTATTTTTTGGCACTATTCATCATTTTTTGGGCATGATTTTTCATAAACCTAAAACCCATTCTGAGTTAGACCCAAAGTTAGGTCTGTTATACCTAAAACATACTTGATTTAAAACAATGGAATGTGCTCATAATTTGCAGCACAGGTTTGCTCTATCTTTATAAATGGGTGAAGTAAAATAATGTTATTTTATTCAATACACATTAACTTCAAGTATCTTTAAAAAAAGATTATAATCTTAAAAGATTTTTCAACAACAAGCATGTAGATGAAAATGAATATACATTGTAGGATCAAGTTTACATCTGGATTATACAATAAGAACAGTGTAAAAATAGAATTGTCAGCAGGGTTAGATAATCAGTATGATAACACAATACATTTAACCTGATAGAACTAGCTACTATAGAAAGATGGTGGGGAAAGTATAAGTAGAAAAAGAAGAAATGTCAAGGGGGTAAAGCAGGGGGTTGGTAGACTCAAAAGAAAAGACCAGGGGTCTTTATTATAGGGATGATGACCACTTTACTTATCAAATCCACAGTCATGTTACAATATTATGCTATTTTAGGTCATGACCGCCATATATGGATAAAAAGCCCAATTTGCTGCATACTCTCCAAAACCAAGGGAAAACAGAAGGACAAATTTTGTGTAATCTAGTGAGGACCAAGTATCATCTGTAAAATACAGTATCTTATAAGAGTTCTCCTTAAACAAGGTTGAGATTGATGTCTTCAAATAGACATTTGGAAGAAAGACCAGGCTTGGGTGGTGGACCCAAGTCCATTTCCCATTGAAGTGCAAACGATAGAGTAGGGTGATGCCTATATGATAGTAGAAGAGAATACACTGTACATATAATTCTCTGAATTAGGGGCATATGATAACATAGGGATTCTAGGGTAAACAAGAAGCAAAGAGATGTAGGGCCATTCAGGGAGGTTACAAATTGTCTTATTTGGAAATATGTACATGGGTTCACATTTGGGAAGTAAAATTTTGTTATAATGTCAGTTAGCAACATACAGATACCATTATCCAAAATATCCATAATAAAGCATATGTGTCTACCTATCCATGGTGGTGAAAATACAGTATCAGAGATTGGCCTGAAGGGAAGACAGAATTATCCCATTGTGGGGTAAAGGGGGAGGGAGATCAGATAAGTTTGAAGTAACGAGTACAGTAATCCCAGATCTGGCTTGTGAAGTTAGGGACAGGATGGGAGCTAATATAGGAAGGTTTGAACTTGAAGGGTGCCATCAGCAAAGAGACCAATAAGGTGACATGACCTAGATCTGTCTAAAGCTAAAGCCATTTAAGAGTAAAGGTGGGGCAAACCAGGCAGTAGCTTGACTTAAATGAGATGAAAAGTAGTATGAGTGAATATCTTGAAAACCCCATTCCGCTTTTTGCCACATGTTTCCATAGAATTAAACATCCTATTCTAGGTATCTTGTTCTACCATATGAATTGGACAAACCAGGAGAAAAGCTGAGCTAAAACTGCATCAGGAATATTTACTGGTAAAGTTTTAAACATATATGAGCTCTGGAGGATGTTCATTTTCAGGACAACTATATGACCCAACCATGAGATTATAAAAGATTGCCAACTGTGTAGGTCTGCATTTATGGAGGAGAGCAGAGGTAGGACATTTTCCTTTTAGAAAGCACTATAATGGCTTGTAATAGAGATGCCCAAATATCAAATCTTAGTAGGACACCAGGAAAACTTGTAGTTGGATTGCAAAAGTGATAGATATGCCAAGGGTATGTGAAAGGGAAGGTCTTTGGTTTTGGACCAATTGATCATATAAACTAATAAGTGTCCATACTCCATGAGCAGAAACAAATTTGATAGGGACACATGAGATGATGAGAGGGAAAGGAGAACGTCTAAGGCAAATAAGATCTTGTAGTCAGAAATATCAATACCAATCTCGATAATATCATGTAAAGTATGTGTGCATTCCAACAGCGGTTCTATGGTTAAGGCAAATATCAGGGGTGAAAAAGAACACTCCTGTCTAGTGCCATTTGTATTCTTCAATGGGCAGGAGGTTAGTTGATTTACAGAAATCCTAGCTGATGGGTCCAAGTACAAGGCCTGAATTCCAGTGAGAAAGTTACTGCCAAACTTAAAGTACCTAAGGGTCTCAAACATAAAAGGCCAACCAATGCTCTCAAATGCTTTTTTCTGTGTCTAAAGAAAGCAAAAAAGCACAAGCATGTAGTGAGTTTCAAGAGTGAATAAGACTAATAATACAACTAGTATTGTCCCTTGACTGATGCCTAGTATTGTTTCTTGACTGCCTGCCTGGGACGAACCACATCTGGTCATTATGTACAAGTTGAGGTAATACAGCATTTAAATGCAAGCTAGGATTTTAGCATAAATCTTGATATCAATATTGATAAAGGATATAGGTCTATAATTAGCTCAATTTGTTGTATCTTTACCATCCTTAGGCAGAACTATAATACTGGCCTCAAGAGCTGAGCTAGTGCCCTGTGCTTTTTTGATCTTTAGGGTTTTAATAGCAGTGTCAACCAACTCATCAGAAATTTCAGCATTATGTGAGGAGGCTGCTTCCAGGTATAAGTGGGGCAGTTGCTATTGTGAGAAGAAATCTTGGACCATTGCTTCAGATCAAGGGGAGACAGGAGGGGACCCAAAGGCATTGTACAGTTTGTCATTAAAGCGTAAGAAGACCTCAGTGATGTGTTTGGGATTATGTGACAATTGGACTGAGGGGGATTGTATAGAAAGAACATTGATTTGTGCTAGTCTAGACTGCAGCCTGGTGGCCAGGAGTCTTCTGGCATTGTCCCATCTCATATACAAAGATTGTTTAAGCCACTTTAGGCTGTTCTTGGTCAAAGCTGTCTAAAGCACGTTCTATTTACCTTTTGCCGAGGACAGAGCAGACAGATCTGTGGGTGATCCTGAGTGTTTTTGTTAGAATGAGAGAAACCATATTTGCTCTGAGAGCTCCCGAATGTGCTTAACCCTGGCTTTAGAAGCATGAACAGCTGCTTTTATCAGGTATCTATGCATACATTTCTTATAGGCATCCCATAGCTGCATGGGAGTAATATTTATTGTTATTAGATCTGAAATAATGCATCAATTCTTCTACTAGTTTATCTTTAAGCAGGGTATTGAGAAGGATATTGTCATATAGTTGCCACAAGGGTGGATCAGTGGAAACTAGAGGACCAGGAACATTAATCATATTTGGGCCATGGTTGGACAACGTGCTGGGGTGGATGGAGGTATCCAATATACGTTAAGCTGGTTCGTAGCTCAGGAAGATCATATCTAACCTTGTATATACATCATATAAAGGAGAATAATAGGTGTAATCTCAGGTAGTGGGTTTCCTTCATCTCCAAGCAGCAAAGAGAAGATGTTGTGATAAGAGGAGATTCGGGGCAGCAAAATTACAAGATTAGGATTGTTGTAGGTAGTTAGTTAGAAGTTTAGACCTTTCCAGGTAGCTATAAATGATCACATTAAAATCCCCTACCAAAACTACTATGTAGTCCTGGGGCGGAAGGTTTTGCCGGGAGGGGAGGTGTGGACATTAAGCTAGTGTTGTGGAGGAGTTGGTCATCCAGAGTCAAGTGTCAAAGCAATTTCAGGGCTTCATCAGGTGTCTTAGAAGTCAGAACTTTGCCATCAGATCGTACCTGGAGAGCCAAGGAGAAGCCCCAGCTATAATTGATATTTTTAGCTGTAAGCATCTTGGTGATATATTTTATTTCCCTTAATCTAGTCACTGTGATGGTGATGGGAAAAGATCATTGAAAATAAGCTTGGATCCCTCAAAGGTAATGCAAGGAGATAGCCTAGGCTTGGTGTAAATCTGATCTTTTGCCATATAATAGTACAGTCTCAGGATTACGTAACAAGACATGTTGGTATACAAATACCTAGGGCGGAGTGCTTGGTGAGCTTTATCTAGAAGCAACATATCATCAGGAAAGGAGCATGCAAGAATACAAAAAAGACATAGGACTTAGGGTGTGTACACATGGTGAGATCCTTGCTATGACCGATTTTCACTTGCGATTTCCCCTGAACTCCCTGGAGCCCAGCACCACCAATTTTGACTAACTTTTCTTGAGATATGGACTATGTGTGCTTATGATTTTGGCTTATGTGAGATTTTGGCTTATGTGAGATGTCATTGACTTGTGAGATGAACTAGATAGTACACCGATCTAGCAAGGATTGACTTGCCTGTACAGTCTATCTTTTCTTGTGATGCTGACCTGGAAGAACCGCACATCGGGATTGAATCGGGATCGCAAGGTGACTTTCACCTTGCGATCTGCACTAACTTTTCTTGCGATTTTCACTATATAGACAAAATCGAAAGAAAATATCTCGACGTGTGTACACACTCTCAGTCCATCAAATGGGACGTTTCCACAGATACAGGATGTTTCATATCTTTAGGTTGTTCCAGCAACATCTATTGTCTAAATCTTCTTGTTTATCAGCCAAAAGCATGAAATCCGTGCAGATTTGGGCTATCTCTTGTTTAGGATTATTGTTGAAAACCAGTAAGATTCTCTTACTTTCTTTTAATAGCATTATCTTTGCAGCCCAAAGTAGCCACTTCTGTTTTAACATCTGAGAGAGCATCTTGGATTTCCTCAAGGATTGCTTTTTTAATGTTTTTCATTTTAGCTAGAAGCATAGAAATGGCCATCTTAGTGGTTGGCGTTGATGAAATTCCTCATTGGAGTCCTTATAAGAGGACTCCCCAGTGGATGAAGAGCTAGAAGAGTTTTAAGATGAGGAAAGCACAGGATTCTTAAAGTATTCTACAACTTTATGGGATCCTGATTTTTTTTCCCCTTAGGCATGGTGAGGGATTTAAAAGAGAGAATTTGGCTGTCAACATCAAGTAGGGAAAAGGAAAAACTCCTAAAGCATCATTGCCACACACTGGACTAGATCCATATGTAGTAAAACTACATGTCCAGCAGCAAACTTCAGGTATATGAAGGATATCTGTGCTGGTAGGAAGTTAAGCAAAGAAAAGCTTCACCAGAGAGGCTTAGCAATAATTATATCATAAAATATAGTCAGTCATTTTTGTAGGTCCCATCTGTGGCAGCAAAACAAGAGTTAAGGTATTCAAAATTATCATTACAATAATGGACCAGTCTCCTAGGGAAAGTTTTAATAATGATGAAATAGAAGAGCTAAGTTGTATACAGAGAGTGAGTAAAATACTCTGTAGAGAACGAAGAGAGGACATGTTTAATAGCAAACTGCTGGCTTAAGAAAGACGGGAGCACAGACTAATATATTACAGAAATGTTGGTGGTCCCATTGTCTGTGTACACAACATTTCAGAACAGGGCAGGCACGTGCAATTTATATGAAATTGAACATTCAGTAAAGATTGCCACAAAGTGTGTCTCCGGGGAAGCTCCAGGAGCCACCAAGTTGTGCAGTATGCACAGAAGGAACTCATTATGGCCCATGGTGCAGTCTCAGTGCCAGAGGCTGGGAGCAATAGGAGGACCACAGCCCAAGAGAGACCCCTGGATGCAGGTGATTATGGGTGTTACCTGTAGAAGCCAGGCATATAGACAGCAGTTCAGCAGAAGAGTAGGGGTATAAGTAATCAGGCCTCTGCTTAATTTGAAGGATCGGGATCCCAGACAGATAACATGTCTGGTGGCATTGGTCCAGGCAGCACAATAGGCAGGAGAGCGGCTGATGAGGCAGCTAAAAAGCAGCATAAGGACCACCTATGTTTGCAGAGACAGGCAGGATGCGTGGATTACACCAACTGGTTGCTAAAATCCAGGTAAAAAGCCGTTTTGAATTTTTGGAAGCTCGAGACCCATAAATGTGCATCTTCTCAAGATGGCAGCAAAGCCACAGCACCTACAAATATGTTTATTTATTTTATAATCATAAAGCTCACCTATCCCTGTTTGAGTAATGCCAGTTGTACCCACTCCTTGCAATCCTCCTATTTATAACAAAATAAAAACTTCAGTTTATATTAGATTCTATTACTTCTTAAAGATAACATAAAAATATACTCCTATGAAAAATCAGAACATAATGTAAAACTTGCTGATATTAATTAAACCACAACAATACTTGAACCTACAACTTGATCACATCCTTTATCTACTGTATATCAGTCTCCAAACATTAAACGGTATCTAAAATTGTCAGATGGCCTGAATGCACAGTATGATTTGAAGTATAGGAATATTACATCTAAATATGCTTGTATTTATAGACTACACTGTACTAATAATAAACAGTAAAGGCTTTTTTTTGTTTTTATAAATGATTAAGTTAAAAAATATAACTGTAGTCAAAATATATTAACCTCAAAAATATTTAACTTTTTTTTAAACTTATCTTTTCAAACTAAAATATATAAAACATATTCTTTGCAATCCTCCTATTTTTAGAATAATAGAAACATATTTTAGAATGTTTTACATCTAGAAGAAAACATTAAAATATATTTCTAAGAGAAATCAGAATAGCTGCTAATAATTGTTTGCCTTACAATTAGTTATTTCAAATTTCTCTTTTAATAAATAGTTTTGGAAAATTGTTGTTTAGTACAATATATAATTTTCTAATACTGACTAAGCCACAGCCATACTTAAATACACAACTTGATCCCATCCTTTATCTGAATCATCCACACATTAAATTGTATCTAAAAATGTCTGAAGGTCTGAAAACATTGCACAAATTGAGGTGTAGGGCTATTAAACCTAAAACATGCTTGTATTACCAGACTGAAATGTACATAAACAGTAATAAATAGTACATGTTTTCTCTATCTTTATAAATGAGTAATATAAATCAATGTAATTGTAGCTCAAATATTTAAAAAAGAATAATAATAGAATCCTATCTTTTCAAGCTAAAATGTCTTACTTTTTTAAATTGATTTTAAACATTGTTGAGCATTACAATATATAATTTTCTAATACTTATTAGACCACAGCCATACTTGAATACACAATTTGATTGCATCCTTATCTGTATCAGTCTCCAAACATTAAACTGTGTCTAAAAAAGTCAGAAAGTCAGGAAAAACACTGTACAATTTCAGGAGTAGGGTTATTACAACTAAAACATGCCTGTATCAACATACTGGAAAGTACAAAGATTTTTTATCTTTATAAATGACTAACAGAACACAATGTAATTGAAGTCAATACACATTACCCTCAAATATTTTTATATCTATAATTAATTTTTTTTATTGTTATAATACAAATGCTTACCTATCCCTGTCTGAGAAATGCCAGTTGTTGTGCCCATTCCTTGCAATCCTCCTTTTTTAGAATAATAAAAAGATCAATATATTTACTTCTTAATGACAAAATTACAATATACTTCTATGAGAAAACAGAACCGCTGCTAAGCATTGATTTTATCCTTAATGTCTTTCTTTTAAAATGTCACTTAAGTAGAAGACAATCCACATTAACCTCAAATGTCTTTAACAAACATATTAGGATTTTATTTTTCAAACTAATATATATATATATATATATATATATATATTCAATATATTTTTGAATGGTAATGAAACATTAAATTTTATTATGATAGAAATGCTCACCTATCCCTGTCTGAGTCATTCCAGTTGTACCCACTCCTTGCAATCCTCCTAATTTTAAAGTGATAAAAATATCAACTTAATGGAGAATCTATTACTGTACTTTGCAAAGAAAACGTTAAAATGCACTTCTATGAGAATACTAATACTAATACTGATTAATTTACAGTCACACTTTAATATACAACTTTAGGACATTGTTTATCTGTATTAGAGTGCAAACATTAAACTACATCTGAAAATGTCTGATAGTATGAAAATATTGCACAAATTGAGGTGTATGCTATTATACCTAATACATGTGTGTATTAAAAGACTAAAATGTGCTCTAAATTAACAGTACAGGTTTTCTCTATCTTTAAAAAAATGTTTAAAGTAATATCATGTAATTGTAGTCAATCCACATTAAACACAAATTACTTTAACAAAAACAAAATTAGTAACTTTTCTTTTAATGTTAAAATTTAAAAGACCAAATATTCAAATGATAATGAAACATTCCAGATATGTATTTTTTGTTTTTGTATTGGAAATGCTCACCTATCCCTATATCAGTAATGCCAGTTGTACCCACTCCTTGCAATCCTACTATTTATAGATTAATTTAAAAAATCTAGTTGTTTTTGAATCTATTACTTCTTAAAGTAAGCATTAAAATATACTTCTATGAGAAAGCAGAAAAGCAGATAATCACTTTTTTGCCTTAATATACTTTTTTCAGAATTCCTACTTTTTAAAATTGTTTTTAAACGTAGTTGAACATTACAATATATACGTTTTTAATACTGATTAAAAAACAGCCATATTTGAATACATAACTTGATCGCATTCTTTAATTGTATCAGTCTCCATTCATTAAACTGAATCTAAAAATGTCAGTAAGTCAGAAAACACTGTACAAATTCAGGAGTAGGGCTATTACAACTAAAAGATGCTTGTATCAACAGACTGGAAAGTACAAAGGTTTTTATTATCTTTATAAATGATTAACAGAAATCAATGTAATTGAAGTCAATACACATTACCCTCAAATATCTTTATATCTATAATGAATATAAATGTTATTGTTATAATAGAAATCCTTACCTATCCCTGTCTGAGAAATGCCAGTTGTTGTGCCCATTCCTTGCAAGCCTCCTTTTTGTAGAATAATAAAAAGATCAATTTATTTTAGAATGCATTACTTCTTAATGACAAAATTACAATATACTTCTGAGAAAACAGAACAGCTGCTAAGCATTGTTTTTAACCTTAATGTCTTTCTTTTAAAATTTCACTTAAGTAGAAGACAATCCACATTAACCTCAAGCGTCTTTAACAAACATATTAGGATTTTATTTTCAAACTAATATTTATATATATATATATATATATATATATATATACATATATATATATATATATGTTCAATATATTTTTGAATGGTAATGAAACATTAAATTTTATTATTATAGAAATGCTCACCTATCCCTGTCTGAGTCATTCCAGTTGTACCCACTCCTTGCAATCCTCCTAATTTTAATGTGATAAAGATATCAATTTAATGGAGAATCTATTACTGTACTTTGTAAAGAAATTTTTAAAAATGCACTTCTATGAGAAATCAGAACAGCTATTAATCACTTTTATGCCTCAACATTTTTTCTTTAATTTCTCTTGTAGTAAATAGATTTAGGCCAATTTTTAATATTACAATGTGTATTTTTCTAACACTGATTAATATACAGCCACACTTTAATATACAACTTTAGAACATTGTTTATCTGTATTAGAGTGCAAACATTAAACTACATCTGAAAATGTCTGATAGTATGAAAATACTGCACAAATTGAGGTGTATGCTATTATACCTAATACATGTGTGTATTAAAAGACTAAAATGTGCTCTAAATTAACAGTACAGGTTTTCCCTATCTTTAAAAAATGATTAAAGTAATATCATGTAATTGTAGTCAATACACATTAAACACAAATTACTTTAACAAAAACAAAATTATAAACTTTTCTTTTAATGTTAAAATTTAAAAGACCAAATATTCAAATGATAATGAAACATTCCAGATATGTATTTTTTGTTTTTGTATTGGAAATGATAACCTATCCCTACATCAGTAATGCCAGTTGCACACACTCCTTGCAATCCTATTTTTAGATAAATTAAAAAAAATCTATTTGTTTTTGAATCTATTACTTCTTAAAGTAAACATTAAAATATACTTCTATGAGAAAGCAGAAGAGTGGCTAATCCCTTTTTGCCTTAATATACTTTTTTCAGAATTCCTACTTTTTAAAATGTTTTTAAGCATAGTTGAACATTACAATATATAAGTTTTAATACTGATTAAAAAACAGCCATATTTGAATACACAACTTGATCGCATCCTTTAATTGTATCAGTCTCCATTGATAAAACTGAATCTAAAAATGTCAGTAAGTCAGAAAACACTGTACAAATTCAGGAGTAGGGCTATTACAACTAAAAGATGCTTGTATCAAACACTGGAAAGTACAAAGGTTTTTACTATCTTTATAAATGACTAACAGAAATCAATGTAATTGAAGTCAATACACATTACCCTCAAATATCTTTATATCTATAATGAAAAATATTTTTTTATTGTTATAATAGAAATGCTTATCTATCCCTGTCTGAGAAATGCCAGTTGTTGTGCCCATTCCTTGCAAGCCTCCTTTTTGTAGAATAATAAAAAGATCAATTTATTTTAGAATGCATTACTTCTTAATGACAAAATTACAATATACTTCTGAGAAAACAGAACAGCTGCTAAGCATTGTTTTTAACCTTAATGTCTTTCTTTTAAAATTTCACTTAAGTAGAAGACAATCCACATTAACCTCAAGCGTCTTTAACAAACATATTAGGATTTTATTTTCAAACTACTATTTATATATATATATATATATATATATTCAATATATTTTTGAATGGTAATGAAACATTACATTTTATTATGATAGAAATGCTCACCTATCCCTGTCTGAGTTATTCCAGTTGTACCCACTCCTTGCAATCCTCCTAATTTTAATGTGATAAAGATATCAATTTAATGGAAAATCTATTACTGTACTTTGTAAATAAATTTTTAAAAATGCACTTCTATGAGAAATCAGAACAGCTATTAATCACTTTTATGCCTCAACTTTTTTTCTTTAATTTATCTTGTAGTAAATAGATTTAGGCCATTTTTTAGTATTACAATGTGTATTTTTTTAATACTGATTAATTTACAGTCACACTTTAATATACAACTTTAGGACATTGTTTATCTGTATTAGAGTGCAAACATTAAACTACATCTGAAAATGTCTGATAGTATGAAAATACTGCACAAATTGAGGTGTATGCTATTATACCTAATACATGTGTGTATTAAAAAACTAAAATGTGCTCTAAATTAACAGTACAGGTTTTCTCTATCTTTAAAAATATTTAAAGTAATATCATGTAATTGTAGTCAATCCACATTAAACACAAATTACTTTAACAAAAACAGAATTAGAAACTTTTCTTTTAATGTTAAAATTTAAAAGACCAAATATTCAAATGATAATGAAACATTACAGATATGTATTTTTTGTTTTTGTATTGGAAATGCTCACCTATCCCTATATCAGTAATTCCAGTTGTACCCACTCCTTGCAATCCCACTATTTTTAGATTAATTTAAAAAATCTATTTGTTTTTTAATCTATTACTTCTTAAAGTAAACATTAAAATATACTTCTATGAGAAAGCAGAAGAGCGGCTAATCACTCTTTTGCCTTAATATACTTTTTTCAGAATTCCTACTTTTTAAAATTGTTTTTAAACATAGTTGAACATTACAATATATAAGTTTTTAATACTGATTAAAAAACAGCCATATTTGAATACACAACTTGATCGCATCCTTTAATTGTATCAGTATCCATTCATTAAACTGAATCTAAAAATGTCAGTAAGTCAGAAAACACTGTACGAATTCAGGAGTAGGGCTATTACAACTAAAAGATGCTTGTATCAACAGAAGGGAAAGTACAGAGGTTTTTACTATCTTTATAAATGACTAACAGAAATCAATGTAATTGAAGTCAATACACATTACCCTCAAATATCTTTATATCTATAATGAAAAAAAAAATGTTATTGTTATGATAGAAATGCTTACCTATCCCTGTCTGAGAAATGCCAGTTGTTGTGCCCATTCCTTGCAAGCCTCCTTTTTATAGAATAATAAAAATATCAATTTATTTTAGAATGCATTACTTCTTAATGACAAAATTACAATATACTTCTATGAGAAAATAGAACAGCTGTTAAGCATTGTTTTTATCCTTAATGTCTTTCTTTTAAAATGTCACTTAAGTAGAAGACAATCCACATTAACCTCAAA
Organism: Pseudophryne corroboree; assembly: GCF_028390025.1. Lineage (NCBI taxonomy): Eukaryota > Metazoa > Chordata > Amphibia > Anura > Myobatrachidae > Pseudophryne > Pseudophryne corroboree. The sequence goes on along the minus strand of NC_086453.1, from coordinate 20,605,085 downwards.
CGTCTTTAACAAACATATTTGGATTTTATTTTTCAAACTAATATATATATATATATATATATATATATGTTCAATATATTTTGGAATGGTAGTGAAACATAAAATTTTATTATGATAGAAATGCTCACCTATACCTGTCTGAGTCATTCCAGTTGTACCCACTCCATGCAATCCTCCTAATTTTAAAGTGATAAAAATATCAACTTAATGGAGAATCTATTACTGCACTTTGTGAAGAAAATATTAAAATGCACTTCTATGAGAAATCAGAACAGCTATTAATCACTTTTATGCCTCAACTTTTTTTCTTTAATTTCTCTTGTAGTAAATAGATTTAGGCCAATTTTTAGTATTACAATGTGTATTTTTCTAACACTGATTAATATACAGCCACACTTTAATATACAACTTTAGAACATTGTTTATCTGTATTAGAGTGCAAACATTAAACTACATCTGAAAATGTCTGATAGTATGAAAATACTGCACAAATTGAGGTGTATGCTATTATACCTAATACATGTGTGTATTAAAAGACTAAAATGTGCTCTAAATTAACAGTACAGGTTTTCTCTATCTTTAAAAAATGATTAAAGTAATATCATGTAATTGTAGTCAATACACATTAAACACAAATTACTTTAACAAAAACAAAATTAGAAACTTTTCTTTTAATGTTAAAATTTAAAAGACCAAATATTCAAATGATAATGAAACATTCCAGATATGTATTTTTTGTTTTTGTATTGGAAATGATCACCTATCCCTACATCAGTAATGCCAGTTGCACCCACTCCTTGCAATCCTATTTTTAGATAAATTAAAAAAATCTATTTGTTTTTGAATCTATTACTTCTTAAAGTAAACATTAAAATATACTTCTATGAGAAAGCAGAAGAGTGGCTAATCCCTTTTTGCCTTAATATACTTTTTTCAGAATTCCTACTTTTTAAAATTGTTTTTAAGCATAGTTGAACATTACAATATATAAGTTTTTAATACTGACTAAAAAGCAGCCATATTTGAATACACAACTTGATCGCATCCTTTAATTGTATCAGTCTCCATTTATTAAACTGAATCTAAAAATGTCAGTAAGTCAGAAAACACTGTACAAATTCAGGAGTAGGACTATTACAGCTAAAAGATGCTTGTATCAAAGACTGGAAAGTACAAAGGTTTTTACTATCTTTATAAATGACTAACAGAAATCAATGTAATTGAAGTCAATACACATTACCCTCAAATATCTTTATATCTATAATGAAAAATATTTTTTTTATTGTTATAATAGAAATGCTTATCTATCCCTGTCTGAGAAATGCCAGTTGTTGTGCCCATTCCTTGCAATCCTCCTTTTTGTAGAATAATAAAAAGATTAATTTATTTTAGAATGCATTACTTCTTAATGACAAAATTACAATATACTACTATAAGAAAACAGAACAGCTGCTAAGCATTGTTTTTATCCTTAATGTCTTTCTTTTAAAATTTCACTTACTGTAAAGTATATTTTTTAGAACATGTTTTACTATTCCAATGTGTAAATTTCAAATACTGATTAAACTACAGCCATATGTGAATCTGCAACTTGATCACATCCTTTATCTGTATCAGTCTCCTAACTTTAAACAATATCTAAAAATGTAAGATGGTATAAAAACATGCTACGAATTGAGGTGTAGGATATTATATGTAAAACATGCTTGTATGAACACACTAAAATGTGCTTAAAATTAACAGTACAGGTTTTCTCCAGATGTTTAAATGATTAAAGTAAAATAATATTATTGTAGGCAATGCACATTAACCATAAAAATCTTTAAAAAAAATGAGAATCTTATCTTCTAAGTTTAATAAATACAAACTTTTTTGAATGATAATGAAATATTACAATTTTTTTTATGGAAATGCTCAGCTATCCCTGTCTGAGTAATGCCAGTTGTACCCACTTCTTGCAATCCTCCTATTATCACCGTAAGAAAAAAAACATATTTTTTTTAGATTCTATTGCTTCTTAAGGGAAACATTCTTTAACAAAAATAAAATTAGAATCTTATCTTTTAAACGAAAATATACAAGATATATTTTTGAATGAAACATTACAATTTTTTTCTTTTTTAATGGAAATGCTCATCTAACCCTGACTGAGTAGTGCCAGATGTTCCCATTCCTTGCATTCCTCCTATTTTTAGACTAATAAAAAATAATTAACATTTTATTTTGGAATCTAATTCTTCTTAAAGAAAACATTAACATTTTCTTTTATGAGAAATAAAAATGGCTGCTAATCTTTTTTGCCTTAACTTACTTTTTGTCAAATCTCTTTCAGTAATTTGTTTTGACATTCTTTTTGTATTCCAATGCATAATTTCTAATACTGAAAAAACCACAGCCATACTTGAATCCACAACCTGATCCCTTCTTTAATCTACAGCAGCGTCCATACAGTAAATGCTATCTAAAAAAGTCAGATGGCCACAAAACACTGTATAAAGGACCTAATTCAAAATGGAATGCATCTACAAAGCTTTTGCATGCTGAAGCCCTTCTGGAATGTGCACATTGTGCAGAAGCTGCATTGTGCATGTGCACACAGTTAGCTGCAATGGCAACTTACATATGTGAATGCCTCTACCTGATTGAAAGAAAAAGGCATTAGTGGGGTGGGAGGGGGCATCGATGACACATTTTTTGGGCACTATTGTGGCATTGGAGGTGCAGAATATGGACAATGCAGGCATTTCAGTACCATTTGTCCTATGAGCATAAACAAAGCGTGTAGTCATCTGCCTTCACAGCTAGGCTGTGCAGACAGATGGCTACCTTTAACATCAGAGTGCTTTACCTGCTGAGTGAAGCATTTGCATTTTAGAAGGGGAGGTTGGGAAGGGATCAGCATGCAGGGTGAACTCTCACAGTGGTAGGCATCCAACTGCATGCTAGTGTAAAGGGTTGTAGTTGTGCGATTTTTAGCACATCTACAACCTATGCTGAGTTAGACCCAAAGTTAGGGCTGTTATACAGTACATAAAACATACTTACTTTAAAACAATGGAATGTGCTCATAATTTGCAGCACAGGTTTTCTCTATCTTTATAAATGATTAAAGTAAAATTATGTTATTGTATTCAATAACACATTTACTTCAAATATCTTTAAAAAAAGATTATAATCTTAAAATATTTTTCAACAAGCATGTAGATGAAAATTAATATACATTGTAGGAATATGTTTACATCTGGATTATACAATAAGAACAGTGTAAAAATTGAATTGACAGCAGTGTTACACAATCAGTGTGATAACATAATACATTTAACCTGATAAAAATAGCTACTATAGATGGATGGTGGGAACAGTATAAGGAGAAAGAGAAGAAATGGCAAGGGGCGTAAAGTATGGGGTTGGTAGGCCCAAAAGAAAGGACGAGGGATCTTTATTTACAAGGATGATGACCACTTTACTTATCAAATCAGCAGTCATGTTACAGTATTATGCTATTTTAGGGCATGATACCATATATGGATTAAAAACCCCAATTTGCTGCATCCTCTCCAACACTGAGGGGAAACAGAAGGATACATTTTGTGTAATCTAGTGAGGACAAAGTACCATCTGTAAAAAACTGTATCTTATAATTGTCTCCATAAACAGAGTTTAGATTGATGTCTTCAAATAGACATTTGGAAGAAAGACCAGGCTTGAGTGGTGGACCCAAGTCTGTTTCCCATTGAAGTGCAAATTATGGAGTAGGATGATGATTATATGATAGTAGAATAGAATGCAGTGTACCTATAATTCCCTGAACTATGTGCATATGATAGCATAGGGATTCTAGGGTAGACAAGAAGCAAAGAGGTGTAAGGCTATTCAGGGAGGTTAAAAATTGTCTTATTTGGAAATATGTACATGGGTTCACTTTTGGAAAGTAAAATGGTGTTATATTGTCAGTTATCGACATACAGATACCGTTATCCAAAATATCCATAATAAAGCATATGTCCCTATCTATCCATGGTTGTGAAAATACAGTATCAGAGATTGGCCTGCAGGGAAGACAGAATTATCCCATTGTGGGTTAAAGGGGGAGGGAGATGAGAAAAGTTTGATGTAACGAGTACAGTAATCCCAGATCTGGCATGTGAAGTTAGGGACAGGATGGGAGCTAATATAGGAAGGTTTGAACTTGAAGGGTGCCATCAGCAAAGAGGCCAATAAGGTGACATGACCTAGATCTGTCTCAAGCTAAAGTCATCTAAGAGTAAAAGTGGGGGCAAAAAAGGCAGTAGCTTGACTTAAATGAGATGAAAAGTAGTATGAGTGAATATCTTGAAAACCCCTTTCCACTTATTACCACATTTCTAAAGAATCGAAAATCCTATACTAGGTATCTAGTTCCTGCATATGAATTGGACAAACCAGGAGAAAAGCTGGGCTAAAACTGCATCAGGAAAATTTACTGGTAAAGTTTTAAATAGATATAAGAGGCTCTGTAGGATGTTCATTTTCAGGACTACTATATGACCCAACCATGAGATAATAACAGATTGCCACCTGTGAAGGTCTGCATTTATGGAGGAGAGCAGAGGGAGGAAATTTTCCTTTTAGAAAGCGCTGTAATGGATTGTAATAGAGATGCCCAACTATAAACTTTTAGTAGGACACCAGGAAAACTTGTAGTTGGATTGCAAAAGTGATAGTTAGGCCAAGGGTATGTGAAGGGGAAAGTCTTTGGTTTTGGACCAATCAATCATATAAACTGATAAGTGTCCATATTCCATGAGTAGAAACAAATTTGGTAAGGACATATGAGATGATGAGAGGGAAAGGAGAATGTCATAGGCAAATAACAAGATATTGTTGTCGGAAACACCAATTCCAATCTCTACAATATCATGTAAAGTATGTGTGCATTCCAACAGTGGTTCTGTGGTAAAGGCAAAAATCAGAGGAGAAACTGGGCAATCCTGTTTAGTGCCATTTGAATTCTTCAATGGGCAGGAGGCTAGTCGGTTTACAGAAACCCTAGCTGATGGGTCCAAGTACAAGGCCTGAATTCAAGTGAGAAAGTTACTGCTAAATTCAAAGTACCCAAGGGTCTCAAACATAAAAGGCCAACTAATCCTCTCAAATGATTTTTTCTTTGTCTAAAGAAAGCAAAAAAGCACAAGTACAGTATACAGTGAGTTTATATAGTGACTAAAACTGATAATACACCTAGTATTGTCCCTTGACTGATTCCTAGTATTGTCCCTTGACTGCCTGCCTGGGACAATACCCATCTGGTCATTATGAACAAGTTGATGTAATACAGCATTTAAATGCAAGCTAGGATTTTAGCATAAATCTTGATATCAATATTAATAAAGGAAATAGGTCAATAATTAGCTCAATTTGTTGGATCTTTACCATCTTTAGGCTTAACTATAATCCTGGCCTCAAGAGCTGAGCTAGTGCCCTGTGCTTTTTTGATCTTTAGGGTTTTAATAGCAGTGTCGACCAACTCATCTGAAATTTCAGCATTATGTGTGGAGGCTGCATCCAGGTATAAGTGGGGCAGTTGCTATTGTGAGAAGAAATCTTGGACCATTGCTACAGATCTAGGGGAGAATGAGGGGTCCCACAGGCATTGCACAGTTTTTCATCAAGATGTAAGAAGACCTCAGTGATGCGTTTGGGATTATGCGACAGTTGGCCTGAAGGGGATCATAGCTGACAGATCTGTGGGCAATCCTGAGTGTTTGTGTTTCAATGAGAGAAACCATATTTGCTCTGAGAGCTCCCGAATGTGCTTAGCCTTGGCTTTAGAAGCATGAGCAGCTGCTTTGATCCGGTATCTATGCACAAATGCCTTATAGGAATGCCATAGCTGCACGGGAGTAATATTTATTGTTATTAGCTCTAAAATGATGCATCATTTCTTCTACTAGCTATATAAGAAACTACTAATCAATAAATAAATAAATAAATAAATACTAGTTCATCTTTAAGCAGGGTGTTGTGAATGAGTTTGTCATATAATTGCCATGAGGGTTGATGAGTGGAAACAAGAGTACCAGGAACATTTATCATAATTGGGCCATGGCTGGACCATGTGCTGGGGGATAGAGGTATACAATTTATGTTAAACTGGTTCCGTGATCAGGAAGATCATATTTAACCTTGTATATACATCATATAGAGGAAAATAATAGGTGTGATCCCGGGCGATGGTTTTTTTTAATCTCCAAGCATCAAAGAGAAGATGTTGTGATAAGAGAAGATTCGGGGCAGCAGAATTGTGAGATTGGGATTGTTGTAGGTACATAATTAGAGGTTTGGACCTTTCCAGATGGCTATAAATTATCAAATTAAAATCCCCTACCAAAACTACTATGTAGTCCTGGGGTGGAGGTTTTGCAGGGAGAGGAGGTGTGGACATGAAGCTAGTGTAGTGGAGGAGTTGGTGATCCAGAGTCAAGTGTCAAATCAATTACAGGGCTTCATCAGGTTTCTTAGCAATCATATCTTTGCCTTCGGATCGTACCTGGAGAGCCAAGGGGAAGCCCTAGCTATATTTGATGTTTTAATCTGTAAGCGTCTTGGTGATATATTTTATTTCCCTTAATCTAGTCACTGTGATGGGAAAATATCTTGGAAAAAAAGCTTGGATCCCTCAAAGGTAATGCAATGAGATAGCCTAGGCTTGGTGTATATCTGATCTTTTGCCATATAATACAGTCTCAGGATTATGTATCAAGACATGATGGTATACAGAGACCTAAGGTGGTGTGCTCGGTATGATTTATCTAGAAGCAACATATCATCAGGAAAGGAGTAAGCAAGGATACAAAAGAGGCATAGGACTTAGTCCATCAAATGGGCTGCTTCCACAGATACAGGAATGTTTCAGATCTTTAGGTTGATCCAACAACCTCTATTGTTTAATTCTTCTTGTTTATCAGCCAAAAGCCTGACATCCATGCTGATTTGGGCTATCTCTTGTTTAGATTATTGTTGAAAACCAATAAGATCCTTTTACTTTCTTTTAGCCCAAAGTAGCCACTTCTGTTGTAACACCTGAGAGAGCATCTTGGACTTCCTCATGGATTGCTTTTTTAATGTTTTTCATTTCAGCGAGAAGCATAGAAATGGCCAATTTAGTGGCTGATGTTGATGAAATTCCTCATTGGATTCCTTATCAGAGGTATCCCCAGTGGATGAAGAGCTAGAAGAGTTTTAAGTTGAGGAAAGCAAAGGATTCTTAAAGTTTCCTACAAGGTTATGGGATCCTGATTTTTTTCCCCATAGGCATGGCGAGGAATTTAAAAAAGAGAATTTGACTGTCTACACCAGGTAGGGAAAAGAAAAAACTCCTAAAGCATCATTTACACACACAGGACTAGGATCCATGGTGGTCATTCCAAGTTGTTTGCTCGCTAGCAGTTTTTAGCAGCCATGCAAATGCTATGCCACCGCCCACTGGGAGTGTATTTTAGCTTAGCAGAAGTGCAAATGAAAGGATCGCAGAGTGGCTACAAAGTTTTTTCGTGCAGTTTCTGAGTAGCTCTAAACCTACTCAGCGCTTGCGATCACTTCAGACTGTTTAGTTCCTGTTTTGACATCACAAACATGCCCTGCGTTCGCCCAGCCATGCCTGTGTTTTTCCTGGCACGCCTGCGTTTGTCCAAAATCTCCCTGAAAACAGTCAGTTGACACCCTGAAACATCCATGTCATGTCAATCACTCTGCGGCCTACAGTGCGACTGAAATGCTTTGCTAGACCTTGTGTGAAGCTACATCATTTATTGTTTTAGTATGTTATGCGTGCGCATTGCTCCGCATACGCGTGCGCAGAAGTGCTGTTTTTTTTCCTAATCACTGCACAGAGAATTAATGCAGCTAACGATCAACTCGGGATGACCCCCATATGTAGTAATATTACATGTCCAGCAGCAAACTTCAGGTATATTAAGGACATCTGTGCTGGTAGCACTTTAAGCAAAGAAAAGCTTCACCAGAGAGTCCTAGTAATAATTATATCATAAAATATAGTCAGCCAATTTTGTAAATCCACTATGTGGCAACAAAACAAGAGTTAAGGTATTCCAAATTAATTTTACAATAATGGACCAGTCTCTTAGGGAATGTTTTAATAATGATGAAATAGAAGAGCTAAGTTGTATACAGAGAGTGTGTAAAATACTCTGTAGAGAATGAAGAGAGGACATGTTTAATAGTAAACTGTTGGCTGGAGAGAGAGGGGAGCCCAGACTAATATATTACAGAAAAGATGGTGGTCCCATTGTCTGTGTACACAACAATTCAGAACAGGGCAGGCATGTACAATTTATATGAAATTTAACATTCAGTACAGCTTTCCACTAGATGTGTCACTGCGGAAGCACTGTGAGCCACCACATTGTGCAGGATGTACAGCAAGATCTCATTATGGCCCACGGTGCAGTGTCAGTGCCAGAGACCGGGAGCAACAGGAGGTCCACAGCCCAGTGGAGACTACTGAATTTTACCTGTAGAAGCTGTGTACACAGACAGCAGTTCAGCAGCAGAGAAGGGGTATCAGTAATCAGGCACCACTGCTTAATTTTAAGGAGGGGGGAACATAGGCAGATAACAGGTCTGGTGGCATTGGTCCAGGCAGCACAGTAGGCAGGAGAATGGCTGATGAGGCAGCTAAAAGGCAGTGTAAAGGACCACCTCTGTTTTCAGAGACAGACAGGAAGTATGCATCACACCAACTGGTTGCTAAAATCCAGGTAAAAGCCCATTTTAAATTTTTGGAAGCTGGAGCATCTTCTCAAGATAGCAGCAAAGTCACACCACCTACAAATATGTTTTTTTATTTTATAATCATAATGCTCACCTACAGATGGAGGCTCCGTTATCTTTGCTGGCTGAGGCATTAGTCGTGATCAGGCATACACAGCGTGCCTGGGTGCAGGGAGGCTTGCCTAATCGGAGGGAGGTGCACAGAGCGTTTGGCGTTACCTTTGAGTGTAATACCTGCAATCATCCACCATATGTCGCTTTTTTAATCACCATTGTGCCAGCGTGTGGTCTCCATTAAAATACAATACAGAACTACAGCGTAAGAACTACTTTACTGGAGTGTCTCATTACCCTATAATATTCTACAGTATGTGATACAGTTTATAACAGTATATACAGTATAGACACAAATAGTACAGCATATACAGATGCAAATGAATGTGTTACATGTACAATATGGTCTATTGATGTAAGGGGTATGTGTGTATCCAAATCCCATAGCATTAAGTATAATTGGGAGAGATAAAAGCTCCTCCCTAAGTTCCTGGATGCCAAATCACTGTGCGTAGCATCTCTGTACAATATTTTGTATTTGAGTACTAAATAGCACACACAGCTTGTAACGTACAGTACTCTGCTGTAAAGGCTGCAGCGGCAAGTGTTATCTTTCTAAGTATAATGGGGAGAGATAAAAGCTCCTCCCTAAGTCCTGAATGCCAAATCACTGTGCTTAGCATCTCTGTACACTAGTTTGCATTTGAGTACTAAATAGCATAAACAGCTTGTAACGTACAGTACTCTACTGTAAAGGCTACAGCGGCAAGTGTTATCTTTATAATTATAATGGGGAGAGATAAAAGCTCCTCCCTAAGTTGCTGGATGCCAAATCACTGTGTTTAGTATCTCTGTACGGTATTTTGTATTTGAGTACTAAATACCACGAACAGCTTGTAACATACTCTGCTGTAAGGCTACTGCAGCAAGTGTTATCTTTCTAAGTATAATGGGGAGAGATAAAAGCTCCTCCCTAAGTTCCTGGATGCCAAATCACTGTGCTTATCATCTCTGTACAGTATTTTTTATTTGAGTACTAAATAGCACACACAGCTTGTAATGTACTCTTCTGTAAGGGCTACAATGGCAAGTGTTATCTTTATAAGTATAATGGGGCGAGATAAAAGCTCCTCCTAAAGTTACTGGATGCCAAATCACTGTGCTTATCATCTCTGTACAGTATTTTGCATTTGAGTACTGAATAGCACGAACAGCTTGTAACACATAGCAGCAAGTGTTATCTTTCTAAGTATAATGGGGAGAGATAAAAGCTCCTCCCTAAGTTCCTGGTGCCAAATCACTGTGCTTAGCATCTCTGTACACTATTTTGCATTTAAGTACTAAATAGCATAAACATCTTGTAATGTACAGTACTCTGCTGTAAAGGCTACAGTGTAAGTGTTATCTTTATAATTATAATGGGGAGACATAAAAGCTCCTCCCTAAGTTCTTGGATGCCAAATCACTGTGCTTAGTATCTCTGTACAGTATTTTCTATTTGCATACTAAATAGCACTAACAGCTTGTAACATACTCTGCTGTAATGGTTACAGCGGCAAGTGTTGTCATTCTAAGTATAATTGGGAGAAATAAAAGCTCCTCCCCAAGTTCCTGGATGCCAAATCACTGCTTAGTATCTATGTACAGTATTTTGTATTTTAGTACTGAATAAACAACTTGTAATGTACAGCAGCCGGTGTTATCTTTCTAAGTATAATGGGGAGAGATAAAGGCTCCTCCCTAAGTTCCTGGATGACAAGTCACTGTGCTTAGCATCTCTGTACAGTATTTTGCATTTGAGTACTGAATAGCATGATCAGCTTATAATGTACAGTGGCAAGTGTTATATTTCTAAGTATATTGTGGAGAGATCAAAGCTTCTTCCTAAGTTCCTGGATGCCAAATCACAGTGCTTAGCATCTCTGTACAGTATATTGCATTTGAGTACTAAATAGCATGAACAGCTTGTAATATACAGCGGCAAGTTTTTTCTTTCTAAGTATAATGGGGAGTGATAAAAGCCCCTCCCTAAATTCCTGGATGCCGAATCACTGTGCGTAGCATCTCTGTACACTACTTTGCATTTGACTACTAAATAGCATGAACAGCTTGTAACGTACAGTACTCTGCTGTAAAGGCTACAGCCGCAAGTATTATCTTTATAGTTACATTGGGGAGAGATAAAAGCTCCTCCCGAAGTTTCTGGATGCCAAATCACTGCTTAGCATCTCTGTACAGTATTTTTTTTGTATTTTAGTACTAAATAGCACACACATCTTGTAATGTACTCTTCTGTAATGGCTACAGTGGCAAGTGTTATCTTTATAAGTATAATGGGGAGAAATAAAAGCTCCTCCCTAAGTTACTGGATGCCAAATCACTGTGCTTAGTGTCTGTGTACAGTATTTTACATTTGAGTACTGAATACCACGAACAGCTTGTAACATACAGCGGCAAGTGTTATCTTTATAATTATAATGGGGAGAGATAAAACTTCCTCCCTAAGTTCCTGGATGACAAATCACTGTGCTTAGCATCTATGTACAGTATTTTGCATTTGAGTACTGAATAGCATGATCAGCTTGTAATGTACAGTGACAAGTGTTATATTTCTAAGTATATTGCGAGGAGATAAAAGCTACTCCCTACGTTTCTCGATGCCAAATCACAGTGCTTAGCATCTCTGTACAGTATATTGCATTTGAGTACTAAATAGCACAAACAACTTGTAACATACAATGGCAAGTATTTTCTTTCTAAGTATAATGGGGTGTGATAAAAGCCCCTCCCTAAGTTCCTGGATGCCAAATCACTGTGCTTAGTTTCTCTGTACATTATTTTTTATTTGAGTACTAAATAGCACAGCTTGTAACGTACTCTGCTCTAAAGGCTACAGCGGCAAGTGTTATCTTTATAAGTATAATGGGGAGAGATAAAAGCCCCTCCCTAAGTTCCTGAATGCCAAATCACTGTGTTTAGCATCTCTGTGCAGTATTTTGTATTTGAGTACTAAATAGCATGAACAGCTTGTAACATACTCTGCTCTAAAGGATACAGTGGCAAGTGTTATCTTTCTAAGTATAATGGGGAGAGATAACAGCTCATCCCTAACTTCCTGGATGCCAAATCACTGTGCTTAGTGTCTTTGTACAGTATTTTGCATTTGAGTACTAAATAGTAGAAACATCTTTTAACGTACAGCGGCAAGTGTTATCATTATAATTATAATGGGGAGAGATAAAAGCTCCTCCCTAAGCTACTGGATAACAAATGACCATCCTTAGTGTCTCTGTACAGTATTTTCTATATGAGTACTAAATAGCACAAACAGCTTGTAACATTCTCTGCTTTAATGGCTAGAAGTGTGCACACTTCTATTGAATGTTAAGGTATATTACAATAGACTAAAACAATTAATAAGTAAGTGTCAGAAAAAATACACTTGCACTTTGGGTATTGAAACCAGGACTCTCAGCATGGGAGATGGAATATTTCACCGCTTGCCCATGCTGCTTCATGGAAGATACACAAGCTCATGTGTAAAAGTACTGTAAGCAGCGATTCCTTCCCATTGGTGTTTGTTTATGCAATTAAGGGACTTGGATGCTTATATTGCAGAACACAGTATTTAGCCACCATCTCCCCCTACCCCCATCCCATTACCCCCTTCTCCCCCGGGGAGCCTGCACAGTTCATACAGTAGACAGGGACGGAGGTCAGGTTGCAATAAATGTACAACACAATACTGTACTGTATATGAAAATCAGATAGAGAACTGCAGTTGCTTTGATACAGTAGATGTGAAATGGTACAGTAGCAATGATCCCTTCTCATAAAGTACAACACAGATTCTCTAATGCAGACAATCCACAGAACTGTGTTGCTCAAACAGTTAGTTGCATCAGAATGCACTAATTTATATTAATTGGTATGTCTACAGATCCTCATTGCCACTTTGTATTTTAGATAGCTGAATGAGTCACTCCTGCAGATATACCCTGATTTACATAAAACCTGTGTGCACACTTCCATTGAATATAAAATTATAACACAATTTTTTTTTTAAATAATAAAGTGAGTGCCAGAAAAAAATACACTCACACTTTGGGAATCGAACCCAGACTCTCAGCATGGGAGGTGGAAGACTTCACCACTTGCCCACGCAGTTTCATGAATGATGCACAAGCTCATGTGTAAAAGTACTTTAATCAGCGATTACTTCCTATTGGTGTTTGTTTATGCCATTTAGGGACTTGGACGCTTATACAAACATACAGTATACTGTACATACTTTAACATCAATGAACTACATTATTGCTTTCACACAATAGTTGCTTCTGCAAACACTATATTATTTTTTACTCTATTGCTTTGTCTATGGGACTTGGACACTCACATGCAGTAACATGGCAATTGACAAGTTTTTTAATAATGTTCATATGCGTCTGTATAAACTTTTTTTTTTAATTGACCCTCTCTGTATGACCATTGGACTGTGTGTACATTAACATTACAGTCATCACTGACCATTTGCCAGAGTTTGTACTGTAGATCATTCGGCCTTATTAACTCTAAAGTACTCGATTAGTGGAGCATTAGCCACCCAGTGGTGGAGATGTGTATTGGATGCTGAGCATTTAGTTGTGCCTCAACGCGACTGTCCATGATTAAACTCAGCAACCTAAGCTTCTGCCTAGGTGCGACTAAACCTTCATTTAGGTGGAGTAACAGCCAAGATAACGGAGGCTCCATCTGTATCCCTGTTTGAGTAATGCCAGTTTTACCCACTCCTTGCAATCCTCCTATATATAACAAAATAAAAACATCTGTTTATAGTAGATTCTATTACTTCTTAAAGAAAACATTAAAATATACTCCTATGAAAAATCAGAACAGAATGTAAAACTTGTTGATATTGATTCAACCACAGCAATACTCGAATCCACAACTTAATTTACTGTATATCAGTCTCCAAACATTAAATGGTATCTACAAATGTCAGATGATCTGAATGCACTGTATGATTTGAAGTATAGGAATATTACATCTAAATATGCTTGTATTTATAGACTACACTGTACTAATAATAAACAGTAAAGGTTTTTTTATTTTTATAAATGATTAAGGAAAAAAGTACAACTGTAGTCAATATACAGTAACCTCAAAAATCTTTAACAATTTTTTTTTAATCTTACAGATGGAGCCTTGCTCATCTAGGCTTCTCTGCTGCACTTAGTTGAACCAAGGCTTATTAGCATAAGCCTTCCATCTATTGTTCTCAGCTGCAATACAATACAGAGTGAACAATTCAACAGGGTATTAAATCATTACAGCAGGGGATTAAGGCCGACTACCCTGCCTCAATTAATCCTATTAAAAGGATAGATGAGGAGGGCTCCATATGTATATTTTCAAACTAAAATATAGAAAACTTATTCCTTGCAATCATCCTATTTTTATAATAATAAAAACATCAATATATTTTAGAATGTTTTACATCTTAAAGAAACTGTTAAGATATACTTCTAAGAGAAATCAGAATAGCTGCTAATAATTGTTTGCCTTACAATTACTTTTTTTAAATTTATCTTTTAGCAAATAGTTTTGGAAAATTGTTGTTTAAGACAATATATAATTTTCTAATAATGACTAAGCCACAGCCATGCTTAAATACACAACTTAATACCTTTCTTTATCTGTATCATCCAAACATTAAACTGTATCTAAAAATGTCAGAAGGTCTGAAAACATTGCACAAATTGAGGTGTAGGGCTTTTAAACATAAAATATGCCTGTATCTGGAATGTACATATACAGTAATAAACAGTACAGATTTTCTCTATCTTTATAACTGAGTAAATTAAATCAATGTAATTGTAGTCAACAAACTTTTTTTGAATGATAGTAATACACATTAAAATGGAAATGTTCACCTATCCCTGTCTGAGTTATGCCAGTTGTACCAACTCCTTGTAATCCACCTATGTTTAGATTAATAAAAAAATCTATATATTTTCTAATCTAATACTACTTAAAGTAAACATTAAAATATACTTCTATGAGAAATCAGAAGAGCTGCTAAGCATTTTTTTTGCCGTAATATACTTTTTCAAATTTCTTACTTTTTTTAAATTGTTTTAAAACATTGTTAAGCATTATAATATATAATTTCCTAATACTGATTAAATCACAGCCATACTTGAATATACAACTTGATTGCATCCTTTATCTGTATCACTCTCCAAACATTAAACTTTATCTAAAAATGTCAGAAAGTCAGAAAACACAGTACGAATTCAGGAGTAGGGTTAATACAACTAAAACATGCTTGTATAAACAGACTGGAAAGTACAAAGGTTTTTTCTATCTTTATAAATGACTAACAGAAATCAATGTAATTGAAGTCAATACACATTACCCTCAAATATCTTTAACAAACATTAGAATTTTATTTTTCAAATTATATATATTCAATATATTCCTGAATGATAATGAAACATTACATTTTATTATGATGGAAATGCTCACCTATCCCTGTCTGAGTCATGCCAGTTGTACCCACTCCTTGCAATCCTCCTAATTTTAAAGTAATAAAAATATTTAAAAAATTGAGAATGTATTACTGTACTTTGTAATGAAAATGTTAAGATACACTTTTATGAGAAATCAGAACAGCTATTAATCACTTTTATGCCTCATTTTATTATTTTTTCTTAAATTTCTTTCGTAGTAAATAGTTCTGGGCCTTTTTTGTATTACATTGTGTATTTTTCTTACTGATTAATTTACAGCCACACTTATATACACAATTTTATCAAATTATTATCTGTATTAGTCTGCAAACATTAAACTATATCTAAAAATGTCTGATAGTCTGAAAACTCCGCACAAATTGAGATGTAGGCTATTATATCTAAAACATCTGTATATTAACAGACTAAAATGTGCTCAAAATTAACAGGACAGGTTTTTTCTCTTTATAAATGATTAAAGTAATATAATGTAATTGTAGTAAATACACATTAAACACAAATTACTTTAACAAAATAAAAATTAGAAACTTTTATTTTAATGTTAAAATATAAAAGACAAGTATTCGAATGATAATGAAAAATTCCAGATTTTTTTTAGTTTTTGTATTGGAAATATTCCCCTATCTCTCTCTCAGTACTGCCAGTTTTACCCACTCCTTGCAATCCTCCTATATTTGTTATAATAAAAACATCAATTTAGTTTAGATTCTATTACTTCATAAATAAATCATAAAACATACTTCTAGGAGAAATCAGAGAAGCTGCTAATCACTTTTTTGCCTTAATTTACTTCTTTTCAAATTTCTCTTTTAGTAATTGTTTTTAATTTTATTTTTTCATTTTCTAATGTAAAATTTTCTGATTGTGATTAAACCACAGCCATACTTGAATCCCAAACTTGATTATATATTTTATCTGTATGAGTCTCCAAACATGAAACTATATCTAAAAATGTCAGACTGTTATAACTAAAACATACTTGTATTAACAGACTAGAATGCTCTGTATCTTTATAAATGATTAACATAAACAATGTATTTGTACTCAAAGTACATTCACCTCAAGTATCTTTAAAGAAAATAAAATGAGAAATTCATATTTTTAGATTAAGATATACATAACATTTTTGGATAACAATAAAACATTTATACAAATATATATATATTATATAATATATATCAAATATTTTTTTTTCATATACTGGAAATTCTCACCTAGGCCTGTCTGAGTCATGCCAGTTGTGCCTGTTCCTTCAAATCCTCCTGTTGTGAGAATAATAAAAACATTATTTTTTTTACTTACTAAAGGAAATGTTAAAATATACTTCTAGGAGAAATCAGAACAGCTGCTAGTAACTTTTTTGCCTTAATTTTATTTTTTAAAATGTCTCTTGTTTTTAATTGTTTTGGACCATTTTTGTAATATTACAATATTTATTTTCCTAATACAAATTCATTAACAGCCACACTTTCATCAACACCTTGATCCAATAATTTATCTATATCAGTATGCAAGCATTAAACTGTATCTAAAAATGTCAGATGGTCTGAAAACACTATACAAATTAAGGTGTAGGCTATTATACCTAAAATGTGTGTAATACCAAATGAAAAATGTACTCAAATTTAACAGTACAGGTCTTCTCTATCTTTATAACTGATTAAAGTAATATAATGTAATTGCAGTTAATACACATAAAACAAATTACTTTAACAAAAACCACATTAGAACCTTTTCATGATAAAATATAAAAAATACATTTTTAAAAGATAATGAACCATTACAGATATTAATTTTGTTTTCTTTGTATTGGAAGTGCTCTCCTATTCATGTCTCAGTAAAAGCAGTTGTACCCACGCCTCGCAATCTTCCTTTTTTATAATAATGAAAACATCAATTTATTTTAGATTCTAAAACTTTTTAAAGAAATCATTAAAATATATGTCTATAAGAAAACAGAACAGCTACTAGTCTATTTTTTGCATTAATATACTTTTTCAAATATCTCTTTTAGTAACTGTATTAAAAAAATTAACATTCCAATGTAGAATTTTCAGATAGTGATTAAACCACAGTCATATTTGAGTCCCAAACTTGATCAAATCCTTTATCTGTATGTCTCCAACCATTAAACTGTATCTAAAAATGTCAGATGGTCTGAAAACATTGCATGCATTGAGGTGTAGGACTATTATAACTAAAACATACTTATATTTACAGACTAGAAAGCACATATAATAAACATTACATGTTTTCTTTATCTTTATAAATGCTTAACATAAAACAATGTACTTGTAATCAAAGCACACTAATCTCAAATATCTTTATATTTATTTATTATTTTTTCAAATTAAAATATACAAAACATGAATGATAATGAAACATTCCAAATTTTTTTAAATAGTTATAATGGAAATGCTCACCTATCCCTGTCTGAGTAATGCCAGTTGTGCCTGTTCCTTCCAATCCTCCTATTGTAAGATTAATAAAAACAATCAATTAATTTCTGAATTCTGTGCATCCTAAAGCAATCATTAAAATATACTACTATGAGAAATCAGAACAGCTGCTTTTTACCATTTTGCATTAAATTACTTTTTTTCTAGTCTCTCCTGTAGTAAATTGTTTTGGACCATATTTTAGTATTACAATGTGTGTTTTTCTAATATTGATTAATATAAAGCAACACTTTAATCCTCAACTTAATCCAATCCTTTATCTGTATCAGTCTGCAAACATTAATTGTATCTAAAATTCCAGATTGTCTGAAAACATGGTACAATTTAAAGTGTAGGATATTATATCTAAAACATGCTTGTAATAGCAGACTAAAATATGCTTAAAATTTACATTACAGTTTTCTAAATCTTTAAAATGATATACATTAAATAATGCATTTGTAGTCAATACACATTAACTTCAATAATATTTAACAAAGTAATATTAGAATCTTATATTTATGAATTAAAATATTCAAAGCTTTTTGAAATAATAACGAAACATTACAAATATTTTTGTTTTATGTATTGGAAATGCTTACCCATCCCAGTCTGAGTAGTGCCAGTTGTTGTGCCCATTCCATGCAATCCTCCTATTTTCAGAATAATAAAAACATTAATGACTTCTTCAAGGAATATTAAAATATGCTTCTTTAACAAATCAGAATGGCTACTAATCATCTTTTTTGCCTTAATTTATATTTTTCAAATGTATCTCTCAATTTTTTAAACACGTCTTATTATTCCAATGTGTAATTTTTAATATTGAATTAATCACAGCCATTCTTGAATCTATAACTTAATAACATCTTTTATCTGCATCAAATGCCAAACATTACTTGATTGAAGCAGCAAATTTGTTAGCAGTTGGGCAAAACCATGTGCACTACAGTTGTGGCAGATATAACATTTGCAGAGATAGTTAGGTTTGGGTAGGTTATTTTGTTTCTGTGCAGGGTAAATTATGGCTGCTTTATTATTACATTGCAATTTAGATTATAGGTTAGATGTAATCTAACTCTATCTGCACATGTTATATCTGCCTACTTGCAGTGCACATGGTTTTGCCAAATGCTAACAAATCTGCTGCTGTGATCAACTCTGAATGAGGGCCATAATACACTGTTACACAATACAGTATTATACCTAAAAAATGCTTCTATTAACAGACTAGAATGTACATATAATAAATTAGACGTTTTGTGTATCTTTAGAAATGATTAACATAAAATAATGTATTTGTAGTCAAAACACATTACCCTCAAATATCTTTAACAAAAATAAAATTAGAAAGTTATATTTTCAAATTAAAATATACAAAACATATTTTTGAATAATAATGAAACATTACAAATATTTTTTTTATATACTGGAAATGCTCACCTAAGTCTGTCTGAGTCATGCCAGTTGTTGTGCCTGTTCCTTCTAATCCTCCTATTGTTAGAATAATAAAAACATCAATTTATTTGCAGATATATTGATTCCTAAAGGAAATGTTAAAATATACTTTAAGGAAAACTCAGTACAGCGGCTAATCCCTTTTTTGCCTAAATTTTAATTTTCTTTTTCTTTTAGTTCCATTGAAGTTAATTGTTTTTAACCCTTTTTTAGCATTACAATGTGTATTTTTCTAATACTGATTCATTTACAGACACACATTGATCTAATTCTTTATCTGTATCAGTATGTAAGCATTGAACTCTATCTAAAAATGTCAGATGGTATGAAAACACTATACAAATTGAGGTGTAGGATATTATAGCTAAATCATGTGTGTGTGTTAACAGACTAATATGTGCTCAAAATTAATAGTACAGGTTTTCTCTATGTTTATAAATTATTAAAGTAACATAATGTAATTGAAGTCAAGTCAATACCCCTAAAACACAAATAACTTTAACAAAAACAAAATTAGAAACTTTTCATATTAAAATATACAAGATACATTTTTGAATGATAATGAAACTTTGCATATATTATTTTTTTTAGTTTTTTTATATTGGACATGCTCTTCTATCCCTGTCTTAGTAATATCAGTTTTACCCACTCCTTACAATCTTGCATTTTTATAATAATAAAAACATCAATGTATTTTTTATTTTAATACTTTTTTAAAAAATCTTTAAAATATGCTTTTTTAGGCAATCAGCAGCTGCTAATAAATTTTTAGCCTTATTATACTTTTTAAAAATGTCTCTTTTAGTAAATTATATTGAAACAATTTTTAGCATTGCAAGGTGGAATTTTCTGATAGTGATTAAATCACAGTCATACTTGAGTCCCAAACTTGATCACGTCCTTTATCTGTATGAGTCTCCAAATTTTAAACTGTATCTAAAAATGTCAGATGGTCTGAAAACTTTGCATGAATTTAGGTGTAGGACTATTATAACTAAAACACTAATATTTACAGTCTAGAAAGTACATATAATAAACATTACATGTTTTCTGTAAATTTATAAATGCTTAACATAAAACAATGTACTTGTAATCAAAGCACACTAATCTCATATATCTTTATATTTATTTATTATTTTTTCAAATTAAAATATACAAAACATGAATGATAATGAAACATTACAATTTTTTTAATAGTTATAATGGAAATGCTCACCTATCCCTGTCTGAGTCATGCCAGTTGTGCCTGTTCCTTCCAATCCTCCTATTGTAAGATTAATAAAAACAATTAATTTATTTGTGAATTTTGTGCATCCTAAAGGAATCGTTAAAATATACTACTATGAAAAATCAGAACAGCTGCTAATTACCTTTTTGCATTAATTTACTTTTTTTAGTCTCTCCTGTAGTAAATTGTTTTGGACCATAATTAATATTACAATGTGTGTTTTTCTAATATTGATTAATATAAAGCAACACTTTAATCCTCAGCTTAATCCAATCCTTTATCTGTATCAGTCTGCAAACATTAATTGTATCTAAAAATGCCAGATGGTCTGAAAACATGGTACAATTTAAAGTGTAGGATATTACAATTAAAACATGCTTATATAATAGACTAAACCGTGCTTAAAATTGACATTACAGGTTTTCTATATCTTTATAAATGATATACATGAAACAATGTATTTGTTATCTATACACATTAACTTCAAAAATATTTTACAAAAGTAATATTATAATCTTATATTTATGAATTAAAATATTCAAAACTTTTTGAAATAATAACGAATCATTACAAATATTTTTGATTTATGTATTGGAAATGCTTACCCATCCCTGTCTGAGTAGTGCCAGTTGTTGTGCCCATTCCTTGCAATCCTCCTATTTTC
The DNA here is from genome assembly GCF_028390025.1 of Pseudophryne corroboree. Taxonomy (NCBI): domain Eukaryota; kingdom Metazoa; phylum Chordata; class Amphibia; order Anura; family Myobatrachidae; genus Pseudophryne; species Pseudophryne corroboree. The sequence goes on along the minus strand of NC_086453.1, from coordinate 20,583,938 downwards.
AGAATAATAAAAACATTAATTAATTTTACAATTACTTCTTCAAGGAATAGTAAAATATGCTTCTTTAACACATCAGAATGGCTACTAATCATCTTATTTGCCTTAAATTCTATTTTTCAAATGTATCTCTTTCTCAATTTTTTTAAACACTTATTATTCCAATGTGTAATTTTCTAATACTGAATTAATCACAGCCATTCTTGAATCTATAACTTAATAACATCTTTTATCTGTATCAAATTCCAAACATTAATTGCTATCAAAAATTTTGTCAGGTGGTCTAAATACACTGTACAAATTGGGTAATTCAGAGTTAACTGCAGCAGCAAATTTGTTATCAGTTGGGCAAAATCATGTGCATTGCAGGTGTGGCAGATATAACATTTGCAGAGATAGTTATATTTGGGTAGGTTATTTTGTTTTTTGTGCAGGGTAAATTATGGCTGCTTTATTATTCCATTGTAATTTAGATTTCAGTTTGAACACACCACACCCAAATCAAACTCTCTCTGCACATGTTATATCTGCCCTTTTACAGTGCACATAGTTTTGCCAAATTCTTACAAATTTGCTGCTGTGATCAACTCTGAGTTAGGCCCATAATACACTGTTACACAATACAGTATTATACCTAAAAAAATGCTTCTATTAACAGACTAGAATGTACATATAATAAACTGTAGAAGTTTTGTGTATCTTTAGAAATGATTAACATAAAATAATGTATTTGTAGTCAAAACACATTATTCTCAAATATCTTTAACAAAAATAAAATTAGAAAGTTATATTTTCAAATTAAAATATACAAAACATATTTTTGAATGATAATAAAACATTACAAATATTTTTTTTATATACTGGAAATGCTCACCTAAGTCTGTCTGAGTCATGCCAGTTGTTGTGCCTGTTCCTTCCAATCCTCCTATTGTTAGAATAATAAAAACATCAATTTATTTGCAGATCTATTGATTCCTAAAGTAAATGTTAAAATATACTTTAAGGAAAACTCAGTACAGCTGCTAATCACTTTTTTGCCTAAATTTTAATTTTTTTCCTTTTATTTCTCTTAAAGTTAATTGTTTTTAACCTTTTTTAGCATTACCATGTGTATTTTTCTAATACTGATTCATTTACAGACACACCTTGATCTAATTCTTTATCTGTATCAGTATGTAAGCATTGAACTGTATCTAAAAATGTCAGATGGTATGAAAACACTATACAAATTGAGGTGTAGGATATTATAACTAAAACATGTGTGTGTTAACAGACTAATATGTGCTCAAAACTAACAGTACAGGTTTTCTCTATCTTTATAAATGATTAAAGTATCATAATATAATTGAAGTCAAGTTAATACCCATAAAACACAAATAACTTTAACAAAAACAAAATTAGAAACTTTTCATATTAAAATATACAAGATACATTTCTGAATGATAATGAAACTTTTAATATATTAATTTTTTAGAATTTTTTTCATATTGGACATGCTCTGCTATCCCTGTTTTAGTAATATAAGTTTTACCCACTCCTTACAATCTTGCATTTTTATAATAATAAAAACATCAATGTGTTTTTAATTTTAATACTTTTTAAAAAATCTTTAAAATATGCTTTTTTAGGCAATCAGCAGCTGCTAATAAATTTTTTAGCCTTAATATACTTTTTAAAATTTTATCTTTGAATAAATTATATTGAAACAATTTTTAGCATTCCAAGGTGGAATTTTTTGATAGTGATTAAATCGCAGTCATAATTGAGTCCCAAACTTGATCACGCCCTTTATCTGTATGAGTCTCCAAACTTTAAACTGTATCTAAAAATGTCAGATGGTCTGAAAACTCTGCATGAATTGAGGTGTAGGACTATTAAAACTAAAACACTTATATTTACAGACTAGAAAGTACATATAATAAACATTACATGTTTTCTGTATCTTTATAAATGCTTAATATAAAACAATGTACTTGTAATCAAAGCACACTAATCTCAAATATCTTTATATTTAATTATTATTTTTTAAAATTAAAATATACAAAACATGAATGATAATGAAACATTACAATTTTTTTAATAGTTATAATGGAAATGCTCACCTATCCCTGTCTGAGTCATGCCAGTTGTGCCTGTTCCTTCCAATCCTCCTATTGTAAGATTAATAAAAATAATCAATTTATTTGTGAATTTTGTGCATCCTAAAGGAATCATTAAAATATACTACTATGAAAAATCAGAACAGCTACTACTTACCTTTTTGCATTAATTTACTTTTTTTAGTCTCACCTGTAGTAACTTGTTTTGGACCATAATTAATATTACAATGTGTGTTTTTCTAATATTGATTAATATAAATCAACACTTTAATCCTCAACTTAATCCAATCCTTTATTTGTATCAATCTGCAAACATTAATAGTATCTAAAAATGCCAGATGATCTGGAAACATGGTGCAATTTAAAGTGTAGGATATTACAGCTAAAACATGCTTATATAGAAGACTAAACTGTGCTTAAAATTGACATGACAGGTTTTCTATATCTTTATAAATGATATACATGAAACAATGTATTTGTAGTCAATACACATTAACTTCAAAAATATTTAACAAAAGTAATATTAGAATCTTATATTTATGAATTAAAATATTCTAAACTGTTTTAAATATTATTGAAACATTACAAATATTTTTTATTTATGTATTGGAAATGCTTACCCATCCCTGTCTGAGTAGTGCCAGTTGTTGTGCCCATTCCTTGCAATCCTGTTTTCAGAATAATAAAAACAATTAATTTTACAATGACTTCTTCAAGGAATATTAAAATACGCTTCTTTAACAAATCAGAATGGCTACTAATCATCATCTTTGCCTTAATTTATATTTGTCAAATGTATCTCTTTCTCAATTTTTTAAACGCGTATTATTCCAATGTGTAATTTTCTAATACTGAATTAATCACAGCCATTCTTGAATCTATAACTTAATAACATCTTTTATCTGCATCAAATTCCAAACATTAATTGCTATCAAAAATTTAGACAGATGGTCTAAATACACTGTACAAATTGGGTAATTCAGAGTTGATTGCAGCAGCAAATTTGTTAGCAGTTGGGCAAAAACATGTGCACTGCAGGTTTGGCAGATATAACATTTGCAGAGATAGTTAGATTTGTGTGGTTTATTTTGTTTCTGTGCAGGGTAAATTATGGCTGCTTTATTATTACATTGCAATTTAGATTTCAGTGTGAACACACCACACCCAAATCAAACTCTCTCTGCACATGTGATATCTGCCCCTTTGCAGTGCACATAGTTTTGCCAAATGCTAACAAATTTGCTGATGTGATCAACTCTGAGTTAGGCCCATAATACACTGTTACACAATACAGTATTATACCTAAAAAATACTTCTATTAACAGACTAGAATGTACATATAATAAACTAGAAGTTTTGTGTATCTTTAGAAATTATTAACATAAAATAATGTATTTGTAGTCAAAACACATTACCCTCAAATATCTTTAACAAAAATAAAATTAGAAAGTTATATTTTCAAATTATAATATACAAAGCATATTTTTAAATGATAATGAAACATTAAAAATATTGTTTATATACTGGAAATGCTCACCTAAGTCTGTCTGAGTCATGCCAGTTGTTAAGCCTGTTCCTTCCAATCCTCCTATTGTTAGAATAATAAAAACATCAATTTATTTGCAGATCTATCGATTCCTAAAGGAAATGTTAAAATATAGTTTAAGGTAAACTCAGTACAGCTGCTAATCACTTTTTTGCCTAAATTTTAATTTTCTTTTTCTTTTATTTCTCTTGAAGATAATAGTTTTGAACCTTTTTTTAGCATTACAATGTGTATTTTTCTAATACTGATTCATTTACAGACACACCTTGATCTAATTCTTTATCTGTATCAGCATTGAACTGTATCTAAAAATGTCAGATGGTATGAAAACACTATACAAATTGAAGTGTAGGATATTATAACTAAAACATGTGTGTGTTAACAGACTAATATGTGCTCAAAATTAACAGTACAGATTTTCTCTATCTTTATTAATGATTAAAGTAACATAATGTAATTGAAGTCAAGTCAATACCCATAAAACACAAATTACTTTAACAAAAACAAAATTAGAAACTTTTCATATTAAAATATACAAGATACATTTCTGAATGATAATGAAACTTTTAATATATTATTATTTTTTATTGGACATGCTCTGCTATCCCTGTCTTAGTAATATCAATTTTACCCACTCCTTGCATTCTTGAATTTTTATAACAAAAACATCAATGTATTTTTTATTTTAATACTTTTTATCAAATCTTTAAAAAATGCTTTTTCAGACAATCACTAGCTGCTAATAAATTTTTTTAGCCTTAATATAATTTTTAAAAATTTCTCTTTTAGTAAATTATATTGAAACCATATTTAGCATTCCAAGGTGGAATTTTCATATAGTGATTAAATCACAGTCATACTTGAGTCCCAAACTTGATCACACCCTTTATCTGTATGAGTCTCCAAACTTTAAACTGTATCTAAAAATGTCAGATGGTCTGAAAACTTTGCATGAATTGAGGTGTAGGACTATTATAACTAAAACACTTATATTTACAGACTAGAAAGTACATATAATAAACCTTACATGTTTTCTGTATCTTTACAAAAGCTTAACATAATACAATGTACTGGTAATCAAAGCACACTAATCTCAAATATCTTTATATTTATTTATTAGTTTTTCAAATTAAAATATAAAAACATGAATGATAATGAAACATTACAATTTTTTTATTAGTTATAATGGAAATGCTCACCTATCCCTGTCTGAGTCATGCCAGTTGTGCCTGTTCCTTCCAATCCTCCTATTGTAAGATTAACAAAAACAATCAATTTATTTGTGAATTTTGTGCATCCTAAAGGAATCATTAAAATATACTACTATGAAAAATCAGACAAGCTGCTTATTACCTTTTTGCATTAATTTACTTTTTTTAGTCTCTCCTGTAGTAAATTGTTTGGACCATAATTAATATTACAATGTGTGTTTTTCTAATATTGATTAATATAAAGCAACACTTTAATCCTCAACTTAATCCAATCCTTTATCTGTATCAGTCTGCAAACATTAATTGTATCTAAAAATGCCAGATGGTCTGAAAACATGGTACAATTTTAAGTGTAGGATATTACAGCTAAACATGCTTATATAGCAGACTAAACTGTGCTTAAAATTGACATGACAGGTTTTCTATATCTTTATAAATGATATACATGAAACAATGTATTTGTAGTCAATACACATTAACTTCAAAAATATTTAACTAAAGTAATATTAGAAGCTTATACTTATGAATTAAAATATTCAAAACTTTATGAAATAATAACGAAACATTACAAATATTGTTGATTTATGTATTGGAAATGCTTACCCATCCCTGTCTGAGTAGTTCCAGTTGTTGTGCCCATTCCTTGCAATCCTCCTATTTTCAGAATAAAAACATTAATTAATTTTACAATGACTTCTTCAAGGAATATTAAAATATGCTTCTTTAACAAATCAGAATGGCTACTAATCATCGTCTTTGCCTTAATTTATATTTTTCAAATGTATCTCTTCTCAATATTTTAAACGCTTCTTATTATTCCAATGTGTAATTTTCTAATACTGAATTAATCACAGCCATTCTTGAATCTATAACTTAATAACATATTTTATCTGTATCAAATTCCAAACATTAATTGCTATCAAAAAATTTGTCAGATGGTCTAAATACACTGTACAAATTGGGTAATTCAGAGTTGATTGCAGCAGCAAATTTGTTAGCAGTTGGACAAAAACATGTGCACTGCAGGTTTGGCAGATATAACATTTGCAGAGATAGATTTGGGTGGGATATTTTGTTTCTGTGCAGGGTAAATTATGGCTGCTTTATTATTACATTGCAATTCAGATTTCAGTGTGAACACACCACACCCAAATCAAACTCTCTCTGCACATGTTATATATGCCCTTTGCACTGCACATAGTTTTGCCAAATGCTAACAAATATGCCGCTGTGATCAACTCTGAATTAGGCCCATAATACACTGTTACACAATACAGTATTATACCTAAAATATGCTTCTATTAACAGACTAGAATGTACATATAATATTATTGGACATGCTCTGCTATCCCTGTCTTAGTAATATCAGTTTTACCCACTCCTTACAATCTTGCATTTTTATAATAATAAAAACATCAATGTATTTTTTATTTTAATACTTTAAAAAAAAAAATATGCTTTTTTATCAGCAGCTGCTAATAAATTTTTTAGCCTGAAAATACTTTTTAAAAATTTCTCTTTTAGTAAATTATATTGAAATATTTTTTAGCATTCCAATGTGGAATTTTATGAAAGTGATTAAATCACAGTCATACTTGAGTCCCAACCTTGATCACACCCTTTATCTGTATGAGTCTCCAAACTTTAAACTGTATCTAAAAATGTCAGATGGTCTGAAAACTTTGCATGAATTGAGGTGTAGTACTATTATAACTAAAACACTTATATTTACAGACTAGAAAGTACATATAATAAACCTTACATGTTTTCTGTATCTTTATAAAAGCTTAACATAATACAATGTACTTGTAATCAAAGCACACTAATCTCAAATATCTTTATATTTATTTATTATTTTTTCAAATTAAAATATAAAAACATGAATGATAATGAAACATTACAATTTTTTAATAGTTATAATGGAAATGCTCACCTATCCCTGTCTGAGTCATGCCAGTTGTGCCTGTTCCTTCCAATCCTCCTATTGTAAGATTAATAAAAACAATCAATTTATTTGTGAATTTTGTGCATCCTAAAGGAATCAATAAAATATACTACTATGATAAATCAGACAAGCTGCTTAATTCCAAACATTAATTGCTATCAAAAATTTTGTCAGATGGTCTAAATACACTGTACAAATTGGGTAATTCAGAGTTGATTGCAGCAGCAAATTTGATAGCAGTTAGGCAAAATCATGTGCACTGCAGGTGTGGCAGATATAACATTTGCAGATGTTAGATTTGGGTGGGTTATTTTGTTTCTGTGCAGGGTAAATTATGGCTGCTTTATTATTATATTGCAATTTAGATTTCAGTGTAAACACACCACACCCATATCTAACTCTCTCTGCACATGTTATATCTGCCCCCTTCCAGTGTACATAGTTTTGCCAAATGCTAACAAATTTGCTGCTGTGATCAACTCTGAATTAGGTCCATAATATACAGTTACACAATACACTATTATACCTAAAAAAATGCTTCTATTAACAGACTAGAATGTACATATAATAAACTGTAGAAGTTCTGTATATCTTTAGAAATGATTAACATAAAATAATGTATTTGTAGTCAAAACACACTACCCTCAAATATCTTTAACAAAAATACAATTAGAAAGTTATATTTTCAAATTAAAATATACAAAACATATTTTTGAAAGATAATGAAACATTACAAATATTTTTTTATATACTGGAAATGCTCACCTAAGCCTGTCTGGGTCATACCAGTTGTTGTGCCTGTTCCTTCCAATCCTCCTATTGTTAGAATAATAAAAACATCAACTTATTTGCAGATCTATTGATTCCTAAAGGAAATGTTAAAATATACTTTAAGGAAAACTCAGTACAGCTGCTAATCACTTTTTTGCCTAAATTTTAATTTTCTTTTTCTTTTATTTCTCTTGAAGATAATTGTTTTAAACCTTTTTTTTAGCATTACAATGTGTATTTTTCTAATACTGATTCATTTACAGCCACACCTCGATCTAATTCTTTATCTGTATCAGTTTGTAATCATTGAACTGTATCTACAAATGTCAGATGGTATGAAAACACTATACAAATTGAGGTGTAGGATATTATACCTAAAACATGTGTATTAACAGACTAAAATGTGCTCAAAATTAGCAGCACAGGTTTTCTCTATGTTTATAAATGATTAAAGTAACAATGTAATTGAAATCAATACCCATAAAATACAAATTACTTTAACAAAAACAAAATTAGAAACTGTTCATGTTAAAATATGCAAGATACATTTTTGAATGATAATGAAACATTGCAGATATTCATTTTTTGTTTTTTTATATTGGAAATGATCTCCTATCACTGTCTTAGTAATATCAGTTTTACCCACTACTTACAATCTTCCATTTTCATAATAATAAAAACATCAGTTTATTTTAGATTTTAATACTTTTTAAATAAAAAAAATTAAAATATACTTCTATAAGCAGTCAGCAGCTGCTAATCACTTTTTTAGCCTTAATATACTTTTTCAAATTAGTATTTTAGTAAATTGTAATGAAACTTTTTTAGCATTCCACTGTGGAATTTTCTGAAAGTGATTAAACCACAGTCATTCTTGAGTCCAAGACTTGATCACATCTGTTATCTGTTTAGTCTCCAAACTTTATACTGTATCTAAAAATGTCAGATGGTCTGAAAACATTGCATGAATTGAGTTGTAGGAATAATATAATTAAAATATACTTATATTTGAAGACTAGAAAGTACATATAATAAACAGTACATGTTTTCTGTTTCTTTATAAATGATTTACATAAAACAATGTTCATGTAATCAAAGTACTCTATTTTCAAATATCTTTATATGTATTATTTTTTCAAATTAAAATATGCAAAACATATGTTTGAATAATAATGAAACATTACAAATTTTTCTTAAATTTTTATAATGGGAATGCTCACCCCAGCCTGTCTGAGTCATGCCAGTTGTGCCTGTTCCTTCCAATCCTCCTTTTGTAAGAATAATAAAAACAATCAATTTATTTGTGAATTTTGTACTTTTTATAGGAATCATTAAAATATAATACTATGAGAAATCAGAACAGCTGCTAATTACTTTTATGTCTTAATTTCCATTTTTTAATCTCCCCTGTAATAAATAGTTTTGGACCATATTTTTATATTACAATGTGTATTTTTCTAATATTGATTAATATAAATCCAAACTTTAATCCTTAACTTAATCCAATCCTTTATCTGTATCAGTCTGTCAAACATTAATTGTATCTAAAAATGCCAGATGGTCTGAAAACATGGTACAATTTAAAGTGTAGGATATTACAGCAAAAAAATGCTTACATAGCAGACTATAATGTCCTTAAAATTGACATTACAGGTTTTCTATATCTTTATAAGTGATATACATGAAACAATGTATTTGTAGTCAATACACATCAACTTCAAAAATATTTAACAAAAGTAATATTAGAATCTTATATTTAGGAATTAAAATATTAAAAACTTTTTGAAATAATAATGAAACATTACAAATATTTTTTATTTATGTATTGGAAATGCTTACCCATCCCTGTCTGAGTAGTGCCAGTTGTTGTGCCCATTCCTTGCAATCCTCCTATTTTCAGAATAATAAAAACATTAATGAATTTTACAATGACTTCTTCAAGGAATATTAAAATATGCTACTTTAACAAATCAGAATGGCTACTAATTATCTTCTTTGCCTTCATTTATATTTTTCAAATGAATCTATTTCTCAATTTTTTAAACGCTTCTTATTATTCCAATGTGTAATTTTCTAATACTGAATTAATCACAGCCATTCTTGAATCTATAACTTAATAACATCTTTAATCTGCATCAAATTCCAAACATTAATTGCTATCAAAAATTTTGTCAGATGGTCTAAATACACTGTACAAATTGGGTAATTAAGAGTTTATTGCAGCAGCAAATTTGTTAGCAGTTGGGCAAAACCATGTGCACTGCAGATGTGGCAGATATAACATTTGCAGAGATAGTTAGATTTGGGTGGGTTATTTTGTTTCTGTGCAGGGTAAATTATGGCAGCTTTATTATTATATTGCAATTTAGATTTCAGTGTGAACACACCACACCCATATCTAACTCTCTCTGCACATGTTATATCTGCCCCCTTGCAGTGCACATAGTTTTGCTAAATGCTAACAAATTTGCTGCTGTGATCAACTCTAATTTAGGCCCATAATACACTGTTACACAATACAGTATTATACCTAAAAAAATGCTTCTATTAACAGACTAGAATGTACATATAATAAACTGTAGAAGTTTTGTGTATCTTTAGAAATGATTAACATAAAATAATGTATGTGTAGTCAAAACATATTACCCTCAATTATCTTTATCAAAAATACAATTGGAAAGTTATATTTTCAAATTAAAATATACAAAACATATTTTTGAATGATAATGAAACGTTACAAATATTTTTTATATACTGGAAATGCTCACCTAAGCCTGTCTGGGTCATGCCAGTTGTTGTGCCTGTTCCTTCCAATCCTCCTATTGTTAGAATAATAAAAACATCAACTTATTTGCAGATCTATTGATTCCTAAAGGAAATGTTAAAATATACTTTAAGTAAAACTCAGTACAGCTGCTAATCACTTTTTTGCCTAAATTTTAATTTGCTTTTTCTTTTATTTCTCTTGAAAATAATTGTTTTAAACCTTTTTTTAGCGTTACAAGGTGTATTTTTCTAATACTGATTCATTTACAGCCACACCTTGATCTAATTCTTTAGCTGTATCAGTATGTAAGCATTGAACTGTATCTAAAAATGTCAGATGGTATGAAAACACTATACAAATTGAGGTGTAGGATATTATACCTAAAACGTGTGTATTAACAGACTAATATGTGCTCAAAATTAACAGTACAGGTTTTCTCTATCTTTATAAATTATTAAAGTAACATAATGTAATTGAAGTCAATACCCATAAATCACAAATGACTAACAAAACAAAATTAGAAACTTTTCATATTAAAATATACAAGATACATTTCTGAATGATAATGAAACATTGCATATATACTTTTTTTTATATTGGACATGCTCTGCTATCCCTGTCTTAGTAATATCAGTTTTACCCACTCCTTACAATCTTGCATTTTTATAATAATAAAAACATCAATGTATTTTAGATTTTAATACTTTTTAAAAAAAATCATTAAAATATGCTTTTTTAGGCAATCAGCAGTTGATAATACATTTTTTAGCCTTAATATACTTTTATAAAAATGTATCTTTTAGTAAATTATATTGAAACATTTTTTAGCATTCCAATGTGGAATTTTCTGAAAGTGATTAAATCACAGTCATACTTGAGTCCCAAACTTGATCACGTAATTTATCTGTATGAGTCTCCAAACTTTAAACTGTATCTAAAAATGTCAGATGGTCTGAAAACTTTGCATGAATTGAGGTGTAGTACTATTATAACTAAAACACTTATATTTACAGACTAGAAAGTACATATAATAAACATTACATGTTTCCTGTATCTTTATAAAAGCTTAACATAATACAATGTACCTGTAATCAAAGCACACTAATCTCAAATATCTTTATATTTATTTATTATTTTTTCAAATTAAAATATAAAAACATGAATGATAATGAAACATTACAATTTTGTTTTTAGTTATAATGGAAATGTTCACCTATCCCTGTCTGAGTCATGTCAGTTGTGCCTGTTCCTTCCAATCCTCCTATTGTAAGATTAATAAAATCAATCAATTTATTTGTGAATTTTGTGCATCCTAAAGGAATCAATAAAATATACTACTATGAAAAATCAGATAAGCTGCTTAATTACAAACAATAATTGCTATCAAAAATTTTGTCAGATGGTCTAAATACACTGTACAAATTGGGTAATTCAGAGTTTATTGCAGCAGCAAATTTGATAGCAGTTAGGCAAAACCATGTGCACTGCAGGTGTGGCAGATATAACATTTGCAGATGTTAGATTTGGGTGGGTTATTATGTTTCTGTGCAGGGTAAATTATGGCTGCTTTATTATTATATTGCAATTTAGATTTCAGTGTGAACACACCACACCCATATCTAACTCTCTCTGCACATGTTATATCTGCCCCCTTCCATTGTACATAGTTTTGCCAAATGCTAACAAATTTGCTTCTGTGATCAACTCTGAATTAGGTCCATAATACACTGTTACACAATACAGTATTATACCTAAAAAAAATGCTTCTATTAACAGACTAGAATGTACATATAATAAACTGTAGAAGTTCTGTATATCTTTAGAAATGATTAACATATAATAATGTATTTGTAGTCAAAACACACTACCCTGAATTATCTTTAACAAAAATACAATTAGAAAGTTATATTTTCAAATTAAAATATACAAAACATATTTTTGAAAGATATTGAAACATTACAAATATTTTTTATATACTGGAAATGCTCACCTAAGCCTGTCTGGGTCATGCCAGTTGTTGTGCCTGTTCCTTCCAATCCTCCTATTGTTAGAATAATAAAAACATCAACTTATTTGCAGATCTATTGATTCCTAAAGGAAATGTTAAAATATACTTTAAGGAAAACTCAGTACAGCTGCTAATCACTTTTTTGCCTAAATTTAAATTTTCTTTTTCTTTTATTTCTCTTGAAGATAATTGTTTTAAACCTTTTTTTAGCATTACAATGTGTATTTTTCTAATACTGATTCATTTACAGCCACACCTCGATCTAATTCTTTAGCTGTATCAGTATGTAATCATTGAACTGTATCTACAAATGTCAGATGGTATGAAAACACTATACAAATTGAGGTGTAGGATATTATACCTAAAACATGTGTATTAACAGACTAAAATGTGCTCAAAATTAGCAGCACAGGTTTTCTCTATGTTTAGAAATGATTAAAGTAACAATGTAATTGAAGTCAATACCCATAAAAAACAAATTACTTTAACAAAAACAAAATTAGAAACTTTTCATGTTAAAATATGCAAGATACATTTTTGAATGATAATGAAACATTGCAGATATTCATTTTTTGTTTTTTATATTGGAAATGATCTCCTATCACTGTCTTAGTAATATCAGTTTTACCCACTCCTTACAATCTTCCATTTTCATAATAATAAAAACATCAGTTTATTTTAGATTCTAATACTTTTTAAATAAAAATAAAATAAAATATACTTCTATAAGCAATCAGCAGCTGCTAATCACTTTTTTAGCCTTAATATACTTTTTCAAATTAGTATTTTAGTAAATTGTAATGAAACATTTTTTAGCATTCCACTGTGGAATTTTCTGAAAGTGATTAAACCACAGTCATTCTTGAGTCCAAGACTTGATCACATCTGTTATCTGTTTAGTCTCCAAACTTTATACTGTATCTAAAAATGTCAGATGGTCTGAAAACATTGCACGAATTGAGTTGTAGGAATAATATAATTAAAATATAGTTATATTTGAAGACTAGAAAGTACATATAATAAACAGTACAGGTTTTCTGTTTCTTTATAAATGATTTACATAAAACAATGTACATGTAATCAAAGTACTCTATTTTCAAATATCTTTATATGTATTAATTTTTCAAAATAAAATATGCAAAACATATGTTTGAATAATAATGAAACATTACAAATTTTTCTTAAATTTTTATAATGGGAATGCTCACCCCAGCCTGTCTGAGTCATGCCAGGTGTGCCTGTTCCTTCCAATCCTCCTTTTGTAAGAATAATAAAAACAATCAATTTATTTGTGAATTTTGTACTTTTTATAGGAATCATTAAAATATAATACTATGAGAAATCAGAACAGCTGCTAATTACTTTTTTGTCTTAATTTCCATTTTTTAATCTCCCCTGTAATAAATAGTTTTGGACCATATTTTTATATTACAATGTGTATTTTTCTAATATTGATTAATATAAATCCAAACTTTAATCCTTAACTTAATCCAATCCTTTATCTGTATCAGTCTGTCAAACATTAATTGTATCTAAAAATGCCAGATGGTCTGAAAACATGGTACAATTTAAAGTGTAGGATATTACAGCAAAAAAATGCTTACATAGCAGACTATAATGTCCTTAAAATTGACATTACAGGTTTTCTATATCTTTATAAGTGATATACATGAAACAATGTATTTGTAGTCAATACACATCAACTTCAAAAATATTTAACAAAAGTAATATTAGAATCTTATATTTATGAATTAAAATATTAAAAACTTTTTGAAATAATAATGAAACATTACAAATATTTTTGATTTATGTATTGGAAATGCTTACCCATCCCTGTCTGAGTAGTGCCAGTTGTTGTGCCCATTCCTTGCAATCCGCCTATTTTCAGAATAATAAAAACATTAATGAATTTTACAATGACTTCTTCAAGGAATATTAAAATATGCTACTTTAACAAATCAGAATGGCTACTAATTATCTTCTTTGCCTTCATTTATATTTTTCAAATGAATCTATTTCTCAATTTTTTAAACGCTTCTTATTATTCCAATGTGTAATTTTCTAATACTGAATTAATCACAGCCATTCTTAAATCTATAACTTAATAACATCTTTAATCTGCATCAAATTCCAAACATTAATTGCTATCAAAAATTTTGTCAGATGGTCTAAATACACTGTACAAATTGGGTAATTAAGAGTTTATTGCAGCAGCAAATTTGTTAGCAGTTGGGCAAAACCATGTGCACTGCAGATGTGGCAGATATAACATTTGCAGAGATAGTTAGATTTGGGTGGGTTATTTTGTTTCTGTGCAGGGTAAATTATGGCAGCTTTATTATTATATTGCAATTTAGATTTCAGTGTGAACACACCACACCCATATCTAACTCTCTCTGCACATGTTATATCTGCCCCCTTGCAGTGCACATAGTTTTGCCAAATGCTAACAAATTTGCTGCTGTGATCAACTCTAAATTAGGCCCTATTATACCTAAAAAATGCTTCTATTAACAGACTAGAATGTACATATAATAAACTGTAGAAGTTTTGTGTATCTTTAGAAATGATTAACATAAAATAATGTATTTGTAGTCAAAACATATTACCCTCAATTATCTTTATCAAAAATACAATTGGAAAGTTATATTTTCAAATTAAAATATACAAAACATATTTTTGAATGATAATGAAACGTTACAAATATTTTTTATATACTGGAAATGCTCACCTAAGCCTGTCTGGGTCATGCCAGTTGTTGTGCCTGTTCCTTCCAATCCTCCTATTGTTAGAATAATAAAAACATCAACTTATTTGCAGATCTATTGATTCCTAAAGGAAATGTTAAAATATACTTTAAGTAAAACTCAGTACAGCTGCTAATCACTTTTTTGCCTAAATTTAATTTGATTTTTCTTTTATTTCTCTTGAAAATAATTGTTTTAAACCTTTTTTTTTGCATTAGAAGGTGTATTTTTCTAATACTGATTCATTTACAGCCACACCTTGATCTAATTCTTTATCTGTATCAGTATGTAAGCATTGAACTGTATCTAAAAATGTCAGATGGTATGGAAACACTATACAAATTGAGGTGTAGGATATTATACCTAAAACGTGTGTATTAACAGACTAATATGTGCTCAAAATTAACAGTACAGGTTTTCTCTATCTTTATAAATTATTAAAGTAACATAATGTAATTGAAGTCAATACCCATAAATCACAAATGACTAACAAAAACAAAATTAGAAACTTTTCTTATAAATTATACAAGATACATTTCTGAATGATAATGAAACATTGCATATATTATTTTTTTTTTATATTGGACATGCTCTGCTATCCCTGTCTTAGTAATATCAGTTTTAACCACTCCTTACAATCTTGCATTTTTATATTAATAAAAACATCAATGTATTTTAGATTTTAATACTTTTTAAAAAAATCATTAAAATATGCTTTTTTAGGCAATCAGCAGTTGATAATAAATTTTTTAGCCTTAATATACTTTTATAAAAATGTATCTTTTAGTAAATTATATTGAAACATTTTTTAGCATTCCAATGTGGAATTTTCTGAAAGTGATTAAATCACAGTCATACTTGAGTCCCAAACTTGATCACATCCTTTATCTGTATGAGTCTCCAAACTTTAAACTGTATCTAAAAATGTCAGATGGTCTGAAAACTTTGCATGAATTGAGGTGTAGGACTATTATAACTAAAACATACTTATATTTACAGACTAGAAAGTACATATAAATAAACATTACATGTTTTCTGTATCTTTATAAATGCTTAACATAAAACAATGTACTTGTAATAAAAGCACACTAATCTCAAATATCGTTATATTTATTTATTATTTTTTCAAATTAAAATATACAAAACATGAATGATAATGAAACATTACAATTTTTTTAATAGTTATAATGGAAATGCTCACCTATCCCTGTCTGAGTCATGCCAGTTGTACCTGTTCCTTCCAATCCTCCTATTGTAAGATTAACAAAAACAATCATTTATTTGTGAATTTTGTGCATCCTAAAGGAATCATTAAAATATACTACTAAGA
This sequence comes from Pseudophryne corroboree, assembly GCF_028390025.1. Classification (NCBI taxonomy): domain Eukaryota; kingdom Metazoa; phylum Chordata; class Amphibia; order Anura; family Myobatrachidae; genus Pseudophryne; species Pseudophryne corroboree. The sequence continues at coordinate 20,567,517 of NC_086453.1, read as the reverse complement.
GAAATCAGAACAGCTGCTAATTACCTTTTTGCATTAATTTACTTTTTTTTAGTGTCTCCTATAGTAAATTGTTTTGGACCATATTTAATATTACAATGTGTGTTTTTCTAATATTGTTTAATATAAAGCAACACTTTAATCCTCAACTTAATCCAATCCTTTATCTGTATCAGTCTGCAAACATTAATTGTATCTAAAAATGCCAGATGGTCAGAAAACATGGTACAATTTAAAATGTAGGATATTACAGCTAAAACATGCCTACATAGCAGACTAAACTGTGCTTAAAATTGACATTACAAGTTACTATATATTAATAAATGATATTCATGAAACAATGTATTTGTAGTCAATACACATTATCTTCAAAAATATTTAACAAAAGTAATAATAGAATCTTATATTTATTAATTCAAATATTCAAAACTTTTTTTTTTTAAATAACAAAATATTACAAATATTTTAGATTTACGTATTGGAAATGCTTACCCATCCCTGTCTGAGTAGTGCCAGTTGTTGTGCCCATTCCTTGCAATCCTCCTATTTTCAGAATAATAAAAACATTAATTAATTTTACAATGACTTCTTCGAGGAATATTAAAATATGCTTCTTTAACAAATCAGAATGGCTACTAATCATCTTCTTTGCCTTAATTTATATTTTTCAAATTAATATATTTCTCAATATTTTAAACGCTTCTTATTATTCCAATGTGTAATTTTCTGATACTGAATTAATCACAGCCATTCTTGAATCTATAACTTAATAACATCTTTAATCTGCATCAAATTCCAAACATTAATTGCTATCAAAAATTTCCTCAGATGGTCTAAATACACTGTACAAATTGGGTAATTCAGAGTTGATTGCAGCATCAAATTTGTTAGCAGTTGGGCAAAACCATGTGCACCGCAGGTGTGGCAGATATAACATTTGCAGAGATAGTTATATTTGGGTGGGTTATTTTGTTTCTGTGCAGGGGAAATTATGGCTGCTTTTTTACATAGCTATTTAGATTTCAGTGTGAACACACCACACCCAAATATAACTCTCTCTGCACATGTTATATCTGCCCCTTTGCAGTGCACATGGTTTTGCCAAATGCTAACAAATTTGCTGCTGTGATCAACTCTAAATTAGGCCCATAATACACTGTTACACAATACAGTATTATACATAAAAAATGCTTCTATTAACAGACTAGAATGTACATATAATAAACTAGAAGTTTTGTGTATCTTTAGAAATGATTAACATAAAATAATGTATTTGTAGTCAAAACACATTACCCTCAAATATCTTTATCAAAAATACAATTAGAAAGTTATATTTTCAAATTAATATATACAAAACATATTTTTGAATGATAATGAAACGTTACAAATATTTTTTTATATAATGGAAATGCTCACCTAAGCCTGTCTGGGTCATGCCAGTTGTTGTGCCTGTTCCTTCCAATCCTCCTATTGTTAGAATAAAAAAAAACATCAATTTATTTGCAGATCTATTGTTTCCTAAATGAAATGTTAAAATGTACTTTAACGAAAACTCAGAAGAGCTGCTGATCACTTTTTTGCCTAAATTTTAATTTGCTTTTTCTTTTATTTCTCTTGAAGATAATTGTTTTAAACCTTTTTTAGCATTACAATGTGTATTTTTCTAATACCGATTCATTTACAGCCACACCTTGATCTAATTCTTTATCTGTATCAGTATGTAAACATTAAACTGTATCTAAAAATGTCAGATGGTATGAAAACTCTATACAAATTGAGGTGTAGGATATTATACCTAAAACGTGTGTGTTAACAGATAAAAATGTGCTCAAAATTAACAGTACAGGTTTTCACTATGTTTATAAATTATTAAAGTAACAATGTAATTGAAGTCAATACCCATAAAACACAAATTACTTTAACAAAAACAAAATTAGAAACTTTTCATGTTAAGATATACGAGATACATTTTTGAATGATAATGAAACATTGCAGATATTCATTTTTTGTTTTTTATATTGGAAATGATCTCCTATCACTGTCTTAGTAATATCAGTTTTACCCACTCCTTACAATCTTCCATTTTCATAATAATAAAAACATCAGTTTATTTTAGATTCTTATACTTTTTAAATAAAAAAATAAATAAAATATACTTCTATAAGCAATCAGCAGCTGCTAATCACTTTTTTAGCCTTATTATACTTTTTCAAATTAGTCTTTTAGTAAATTGTAATGAAACATTTTTTAGCATTTCACTGTGGAATTTTCTGAAAGTGATTAAACCAGTCATACTTCAGTCCAAGACTTGATCACATACTTTATCTGTATGAGTCTCCAAACTTTAAACTGTATCTAAAAATGTCAGATGGTCTGAAAACATAGCATGAATTGAGTTGTAGGAATAATATAACTAAAATATACTTATATTTACAGACTAGAAAGTACATATAATAAACAGTACATGTTTTCTGTATCTTTATAAATGCTTTACATAAAACAATGTACATGTAATCAAAGTACACTAGTCTCAAATATCTTTATATGTATTATTTTTTCAAATTAAAGTATGCAAAACATATTTTTGAATAATAATGAAACATTACAATTTTTTTCTTAAACTTTTATAATGGGAATGCTCACCCCAGCCTGTCTGAGTCATGCCAGTTGTGCCTGTTCCTTCCAATCCTCCTATTGTAAAAATAATAAAAACATCAATTTATTTGTGAATTTTGTGCTTTTTATAGGAATCATTAAAATATAATACTATGAGAAATCAGAACAGCTGCTAATTACTTTTTTGTCTTAATTTCCTTTTTTTAATCTCCCCTGTAGTAAAATGTTTTGGACCTTATTTTTGTATTACAATGTGTATTTTTCTAATATTGATTAATATAAAGCCACACTTTAATCCTCAACTTAATCCAATCCTTTATCTATATCACTCTGCAAACATTAATTGTATCTAAAAATGTCAGATGGTCTGAAAACATGGTACAATTTGAAGTGTAGGATATTATATCTAAAACATGCTTGTAATAGCAGACTAAAATATGCTAAAAATTGACATTACTGGTTTTCTATATCTTTATAAATGATATCCATGAAACAATGTATTTGTAGTCAATACACAGTAACTTCAAAAATATTTAACAAAATAATATTAGAATCTTATATTTATAAATTGAAATATTAAAAACTTTTTTAAATAATAATGAAACATTACAATTTTTTTATTTGTATAATGGAAATACTTACCCATCCCTGTCTGAGTAGTGCCAGTTGCTGTGCCCATTCCTTGCAGTCCTCCTATTTTTATAATATTCAGAATCAGAATTAGATTCATATTTATTGACCAAGTATTAAACATATGCAAGGAATTATTCCTGAGGAACCACTTCTCTTAAGACAAAAAATATAAACATCAACAATAAGCAATAGCCAACAGACACTCATCCATAAATAAGCCACTAAAATAAATAAGTTGTTGTCAAGAGGTTGCAGCCCTATCCTATGCTAAGTGTTTAACAAGGATACCATCTGTGGAAAAAAAATATGTTAATTTCTCTAAGTTCTAACTCGCCATGAACTAAATTTCCTATCCAATGGAAGCAATTGAACCTGGACATGACCTGGGTGAATTACATCCTCAACAATATTTCTTAACTGTCTACCAGCTCTTAACAAATATATATCCTGAATAGAGGGGAAGGTCAGTGCCAATGATTCTTTCTGCAGCTCTTATCACCCTTTGGAGTTGCTTTCTCTCCTGCTTATTGGCTGCTCAAAACCATACAATGATGGATGAGCAGTGGACATACTGGATCACTCTCATGTAAAAAAATAATTAATAATTAAATTGGCAAGTTAAACTTCCTTAACTGTGCAAAGAAATAAAACCTTTGCTGTGTGTTTTTTAAACAAAATTGTCTGTGTTTGGTACCCCATTTCATATCTCAGGAAATCAAAGACCCCAGGAACCTGAAGGAATCCACCACAGACACTACACAATTATTAATTGTGAATGGGGGCACTACCAAAGTATGCCTCTTAAAATCCACTACCATTTCAACAATTTTCAATGGGTTCAGCTTTAAGTAGTTCTGGCTGCACCACCAAGCCAATTGCACATTCTCCCTTCTGTATGCAGACTCCTCACCATCTCTGATGAGACCATTGACTACTATCATCTGTAAATATCAGAATCTTAACAGATTGGTCACTCGAGGTGAAGTCATTTGTAAAGAGTTAAAAAAGCAAGGTAGAAATAACATATCCTTGAGAGGCCCCTATACTAGTAGTCCGAACCCCAGATATATACTTCCCTAGTCTCACCTGCTAGCTCTTGTCCACCAAAACATTTACAATCCAACGGCAAGTTGACATCGGAACCCCTAAACTAACCATTCAAGGTAATAACAAACAAGTATTGATTTATTGTACTTTCTTTAAATTCTCTTGTAGTAACTTGTTTTGAAGCTTTCTTAAGTATTCTAATGTGTAGTTTTCTAATACTGATTAAGCAACAGTCATACTTGAATCCACAACTTGAACAAATCCTTTATCTGCATCAGGCTCCATACATTAAGTGTTACTAAAAATGTCAGATAGTCAAAAAATACTGTATGATGTTAAGTGTAGGACTATTATACCTAAAAAAAAAAGCTTGCATTAACACACTAGAATGTACCTATAATTAACAGTGCATTTTTTTTCTTTCAGTCAGGTTTTGACTTCCTCTGGACAGGCTGAGCTGACTGGCTGAATTCTTACTGAGCTGACTCTTACCAACACTTACCGCGCTCCCTGAGCACTCCTTTCCAACACCCCATCACCATAGACAATGGAGGATCCAGGACAACATTTGAGGATCCCCATGGATAAGAACAGGCAGGTACAGCATATGCCCTGGATCCCTGCAGTTTGTAAACCCCTACTAGCCAACCTGTCTCTCCCTCATCTGACAGCAATTTGGAAGGCGGGCATTTCAAATCCTGCATAATATAGTGCAGAATCTGTGGGCAAGGCACTAGAGCTCTCTGCACTCCTTTCCCCTTTATTAAATAACATGTTGGCTGGTCTAAGGAAGCCATCAATTCAGTGATGACAAAGCTTACAGAACATGGCTGCTGCTTCACAGAGGCAGAACAATGCATGTCCAATGTTGATGATGAGCTGTCTGAGGCTCAGACTTTGATTCATAAACAGTAGTCGGCCATTTCTGCAATGCAGGACAAACTAGAAGATCTCAAAAATCAGAATTGTCACCTTAATGTACCTCCCATTGGTTTCTCAGAATCCATGAAACAAAATTATATACTGGACTTGGTTTACTATTGGTTTCCCTCTGAGCTTCATTGTATCCTCCCTTCAGGCTCTCTCATTGTTGAGTGATAGAATTGGATTGGTCCTGACCATTCCTCTGATCACCGCCTACCTCATTCTGTTATAATGAAAGTGCTGAATTGCATGGACAAGGTCAGTGTGCTTGATGCTTATTGCAAATCTAAGGGGCTTGAAAACCAGGTACATCAATTATTGTTATTTCAGGATATCTCATACCAAGGGGCAATGAAGAGAAATTAGTTCTCCCTGTTTGTAAAGCTTTTTTTGATGCAGGTTTAAAATTCACATTAATCTATCCTGCAAAATTGAGGATCTCCCACAATGGTGACAAACACTACTTTGACACTTCAACACATGCCAAAAACTTCCTGGATTCTTTATCCTCTTCTCCTGCTGCTGATGCTGACTGATATGTTACACCTAGGTTATGGCATCCATACAGTGCTTACACTATGGAGTTAGCCATTTTTGATGAGCGAATATACTATCAAAGTTATAGTTTATCATTTTTCTTAATATTTTGTAGGAATTTTTGGCTGAGGTTCTTGGTTGACCAAAGGTTTTCTTATTGCTCCTTTCTTTACCTACCTCCCCTCTGCATCTCCCTCTTTTCTTCCCACCCTTCCACATTTTTCAGTTTGTCTTCAATTTTTTTATATATTGTGTGCTTATATAACCTCAAAGCATTCTCTGGTGCTTAAAAAGTTTAACATGTTTAGGACTATACAATTATTATTATTATTTTCACAGTTTCGATTTTATTTGGTGCTTTTGAGACTCCACATACAATCAATTTATAGGATGTTTTGTGGGCCCCTTTGCTTGCTGGGACAGGGGGCATTATATTTTTCCAAATACCTCTTACTTTATTGTTTAATTTAAAAGATATAGGATAAGATGCCTAGTTTATCAGTAGCTTCTACTTTGGTTAAGCAGAGTATAGCATTTTTATCATGGAATGTAGAATGCTTGAACACTCCTATCAAGTGCTGTACAATTTTATGACATCATAAGCAAGTCAAATCCAATACAGCAGTGTTATTGTACACATATTGTAAATGAGATGATCATAATACCTTATGGGACTCATGGATTTGGGATTATAAATCAGCTTAATTTTCTACTATAAAGAAAGGGGTTGCTATCATATATCTTTACGGTACTATATTATAGATCCCTGGCAGGACATGGAATGAAGATTTATATTTGTAAAATTAACTCTGGAAGGTGAATTATTTACTCTTGCTGCTATGTAAGCTCCCACAGGTTCCAACAATGGGGTATATTTACTAAAAATCGTATTTTCCCGTTTGAGGTCAAAATTCAATCACGAATGACATCGAAAGTGTAAATATGCAACTTTTTGAATTTAGTACGACTAATTTACTAAGATGCCGTATTCTGCATTTTCGGTTTTACCGATGTCGATGTCATTCGTTTTTTTAGGCAGTGTTTTACATGAGTGACTTGTAAAACACTGCCGACTTTAATACAATGAATCTCGGCCGGATCTGAGAGATCCGTGCTGGGCTTCATTGTGCACCTTGTTAAAAAAAAACAGTGTTAAAATAATAATAAAAATTGCGTGGGGTCCCCCTTCCTAAGCCAAACCAGCCTCGGGCTCTTTGAGCCGATCCTGGTTGCAAAAATATGGGGGGGGAAATGATAGAGGTTCCCCCATATTTAAACAACCAGCACCGGGCTCTGCACCTGGTCCTGGTTCCAAAAATACGGGGGACAAAAAGCGTAGGGGTCCCCCGTATTTCTGAAACCAGCACCGGGCTCCACTAGCCAGATATGTAATGCCAGAGCCGGGGGACACTTTTATATAGGTCCCGACGGCCCTGGCATTACATAACCAACTAGTCACCCCTGGCCGGGGTACCCTGGAGGAGTGGGAACTCTTCAATCAAGGGGTCCCCCCCCTCCAGCCACCCAAGGACCAGGGGTGAAGCCCGAGGCTGTCCCCCCCATCCAAGGGCTGCGGATGGGAGGCTGATAGCCGTTTTGGAAAAAAATGAATATTGTTTTTAGTAGCAGTACTACAAGTCCCAGCAAGCCTCCCCCGCAAGCTGGTACTTGGTGAACCACAAGTACCAGTATGCAGAGGAAAACCGGGCCCGCTGGTACCTGTAGTACTACTCCTAAAATAAATACCACAATAAAAACATAAGACACACACCTTGAAAGTATAACTTTAATGCATACATCCACACCTCCATATACACATACTTACCTATGTTCACACAAGGGTCGGTCCTCTTCTCCATATAGAATCCATGGTGTACCTGTGGAAAAAATTATACTCACAAAATCCAGTGTAGAAGGCTCTTCTTCTTGTAATCCATTTGTTATCCAGGTACTTGTCAAAATAAAAAAATGGACACCCGACCTCGCACTGAAAGGGGCCCCATGTTTTCACATGGGACCCCTTTCTCCGAATGCCAGAAACCCCCTCTGACTTATGTCTAAGAGGGTTCCTTCAGCCAATCAGGGAGCGCCACATTGTGGCACCCTCCTGATTGGCTGTGTGTTCCTGTACTGTATGACAGGCGGCACACGGCAGTGTTACAATGTAGCGCCCATGCGCTCCATTGTAACCAATGGTGGGAACTTTGTGGTCAGCGGTGAGGTTACTTTCAGTTATCTCTCTCTGTGTGTATGCACCTTAACTGTTACAAATTATCCTTTCCTCAGAAGTTTTATTTACAGGTGGCTCTGACAGCTAATTGTTTAAAAAATTAGACTGCAACTATGTATGGTGGTTGTTTCAATTTCTTACAGGAGTTTAAGGCAACATTTCTTGCGGATACTATGATGTAGGAAAGCATGCTTATTTAAAAATCTTTATTTATAATTAGTTTTCTCATCAATGGTTACAAACGCTGTTTGCCTTCAATTGAACATACAAATGTTATGCTAAGAAACTTTCTGCTTAATGACTGAAACAATATATGCTGATATATTTATTTTTCAGACAATTCTGTATGCTGACTCTACCGTCTAAATTGTTTAGTGCCAATAAGTGGTCATTAATTATTTCTAGAAGACCACTGTGTATGATTATTATTCACATATATTTTTCACCCGTGGGTAGGGTTGTATTAAGAGGTGCAGGTCTTATCCTAAATGGTAAATAGGATAAGATTTCTCACTGGAGATTACATGCCTCTTCATCTGTTTCTTCTTCACTTGTTTTAGTAAATTCTTTTTTATAGGGGAATTAGTACACATTATTAGATCTATTTTATATTGATGTAATAAAAGTAAAATGTTATATATAAGGACAATCAATTAAATTTAATAAAAGAGTGCCCCCACAACGAGGTTAACTTTCTCGTCTCCTGGTTCTTTCCAGGGATAACTTTTTGTGCTAAATTATGAGTGAATGCTGGAGCAAAGATGTAAACACTAATACTCTGGCACCTTTATAGTGTCAGAGAGGGGTTAAATAGGTTGGTCTGATTTGACTTTGACACCATAGTGATATCAGTAATCACATAACACCAAGTACAGAGTCCCTCCGATTCTGCATGTCCGCCCCATAGGAGGAATAAGGACACCAGCTAGCATTAATAAACATGGAGGAAATAGAGAGGAAAATGGTAATGGAAAGTTACCAACATCCACATGGAGCAACATCAGACCTGGAAAGTGTCTGTTGAGAATCAGTGCTGCCTGTTTTTGGAATTAGCGTATTAACCGGTAGTTAGTATTATTGCAACCAAAGATAAGGGTAAGGATAATAATGCACTGGTTGTTCAACAGTGATCTCCACAAGAAATTTTGGACTTTCTTGCACAAATATACAGGCTGTAGTACCCTGTTCTTGATATTAGAATAATAAATCATTGATAGCAATCACTCAGTGATGTTAGTAATTTTAAGGTTTAAAATAAGAAACTCTGGGTTGTGTATAGGGAAGTCACAAATATGCTGGATTAAAAGAAAGTCTTATTATGCTGCAGCTAGGCAGTGAGCCTAATACTATGGCAACAATTTGCAGCCAGAGCAGTTAATTAAAATTAAAGCCAGATTTAAATATGCCAAATCTAGTGAAGGCAGTGTTCATGGGTCCATAAAGTCAAGGAAGTGCCACTTGCCCAAAAATATACATGGTCGAGTCACATTATTAAGACCACCAGCTAATAGCCAGAGATGATGCTATGTGCAGCATGGACAGCAGCTAGATTGGCTAAACTATCATTTTAGACACTCATCTGTAAACTCCCTGATTCATTTTAATGGTGAGCTGCTGCACTGTAGTGTGTTGGTCAGCCCTCATGCACCTTCATAGTTGATGTTCACCTCTCACATCAATGGCACATGGTGCTCCGCAATTTCCAATGGTACTTTTTGTTCAGTCATGATACACCTTCACCACAGCAGCATGTGAACAGTTCATAACTGCGCTGTTTCAAAAATACTGCCACACTTGGCCCAAAAGCTGATAATCATTCCATTTGGCAACTCAGATAAATTGCCCCTTTTACACATGACAGCAAAGAGTGATATGTGTGCAGATGGCCTATTGCACAACTTATAAACCCACCAAGACAGCATATGACACATGATGTACTTAATGGGCTATGTGCTGCCAACATCAAATGTAGGAGATGGTCCTAATAATGTGACTCAACCATGTAGATGATTGTGTAGATGCCATATATCTGGGTCAATATTAAGCACAATAAACTTGCAGAATATACTGCCACACACAAATCAGGCAGATAAAATGGCATTGTGTGACATTTTGGAGTAAAGAAGAGCGAGAATCACAGCAATTTTCCAAGCTTGATCATATTGTCTACATCTGGTGAGGCAGATGTAGACAATATGATCAAAGAGTTTGGATGCAAAAGGAGGATAGAGATAGGTCAGTATTTGCAAAGAGAGTTAGGATCAAATGTAGGTTTTTAAGAATGGGGAGACAAGGGCATGCATGAAGGATGAGGAGGCAGTGCCTGTTGTAAGGGAGAGAATATTGAGGTTGCCAAAACTGGAACAGACAGCTGGAGAGATGTGGCAGAGGAGGCAGAGTGGAAAATTATATAGTGGGCAGGTAGAGAGGGGAGGACCGGATAAGGGCCATGACTTCATCTACAGATATAAGGGAAATAGAAGTCAGAGATGGTAAGATGAATTGGGAGGGATGTCAAGGAAAGGAGAGGGCAGTTTGCTAAGGGTTTGGTGGGATGTGATGTCCTGATGTATGTGGCAAATAGTGTATGTGAAGTAGAAGGCAAAGTCAAATGCAGAGAGTGAGGAAAGGAGTCGAGGCAGAGGTGGGCAAAGTAGGGAGTTGAAAGTGACAAAGAAACACTGGGGGTTTGAAGATTGCAACGAAATGAAGTTCTTGAAATATGAATGTTTATAGAGGGAAAGTGGAGCACTGTAGGCATAAATAATTAGTTTTACCTATGGATCTTTTTAAATGTGACAGTCAGATATAAATACATATGTGCTCTAGCACAAATTATTAAAAAAATTCACTCTTAGGGTTCCCTGAGCACTGAATTTTGTAAAACAATGGTGTATAATTTCATGGGATGCTGGCTCCTTTTAAGTAATGACACCATTTTCCTAAAGCATGATTTAATGCTAGTGGCACATTTTTTATTTCTTTTAGCTGACAAAGTTTTGTGAGAAGAATGTAATATACTGTAGTTTGCAGGCAGAGGATCTTTGGTATGTGACTGCCACTACTCCTGCAGCTAAAGTATCAATGTGAAGATAAAAAGATAAATATTATAAATTCCATATGGTTGGCAAGTGATTGGAGCTAGTATAAATTGATGAGATACTTTAATGGCTTTGGGTAACCATTCCCTCTGTTACTTTGTATGCCAATAAAATAAAGTCATCCTTTATAAATGATCTATAGTAGTTTACAAGTTCCAAAAAGCATTTAGAAGGTTTTACCCCACAAGATAAAGACATTTAACCATTTAGTGGTGGGTTTTCTTTAAAAAATACACACCTCCCATGGTGGGTTTTTAAATTTAAAAACCGTAGGGGTTAAAGTACAGGGGGGGAGTGCAGAGGGGTGATTGCCCTGGGGAAAAACACGTGGGCTTTGCCAGCATCAATGTTAATTGCAAAAACTCTTACACAATGGGTTTTTATTTAAAAAATACACACCTATCAATGGTCAATTTTTCAAAACAGGGATGCAGGGATTAAAGTGCTGGTGGGGAGGTGAAGATAGGCGATCTCCTGCATGGGAACACCTGCGGGCATCACCAGCATCATTGCTAATTACTAGCTGATTCTCCAGAGAAATCCGTGAAGTGTGCACTGTGCCCGGGAATCAACATAAGCTATTATACAGTTAAGCCCACTCCCCGGCCAATAGGAGTCCGGGAGGCATGCTTAACTCCATAATAGCTTATGCTGATTCCCAGGCACCATGCACGCTGCACAACTGTCCCCAAAGAATCCACCAGTAGTATGCATGGAAATCTTCTGGGGTGGCCAGCTCTGACAGCGCTGGCTGCCCTGGAACATTTTCGTGCATACCACTGAAGGGGTTAATGATTGTGCTCATCTTTTCTGCATCCATCTTTAAGTCAGTGTCTTATGTGATAACCCAGAATGGGGAGTTGTTTTTGCTCAGTATACAATTCTTATGTTACAGTTTAGATGAATTAAGGGGATATAGAGAGCAAACCATGAATGGCAAGGGTCCAGCAGTAAGCAGCATCAAATAAGGTACAGTAAGTTTAAATGTATTTTAGCACTTTCAGTCAAGATATTTTAAATTGATAGACATTCACCTCAAATATCTTTATACAGTACAGGAAGTTACAGTATAATAATGATATATTATTTTCAGTTTCAACCTTAGACCATATTTTCTAAATGTTAAGACTGCACATATAGATGATTGATTGTATAATAAAAATACTCATGTATACAATCTTATATTAGGAGGCTTAAATTTATAACAAAATAATAATAAACATAATCACTTTTTATAAAATTTAAAATGATAATAAAGTACCTGAATTCAAAAACCATTTCTGACAAATGTGTTTAAAAATACATTATAATAATTACATATTTCCAAACGATATCAAATTTAGGCAACCAAATTAATATTTATTTTGCTGTGGTAAGTGTAATGAAATAGTTATATGAAGTAAAATAGCTTTTCTCAATTGATAAATTAGGAATCTTTTTTAAAATATAAATAATTTTTAATTTTATTAGTAATTTTATTATTAAGTTACAGACAAATGCCTGAACTAAACAAATTGTATTTGCATTCAGACAATAAAATACATAGAATTTACCTTTAATACAGGGTGCCACAAATCCATAGGCCATGTTCATTGAGTAACCAATGCTAAGAAGTCCAAAGGGTTCTGTAGGGTGCTGGACAGTATGAAAGCTGAAGCCACTGCCATAGTTATATTCTGCCCAGGAATATTCAGAGCCAGGGAATTTTTTCCACTCAATGTTTGTTGGAGACTTCCCATCAAAAGTAATACCTGGAACACTTGATGTCTTGATTGTAAAAACAGCCAAATTAGAATCAAATGTATTCTGTCCTATGAGGTTATAAATAATGCCAAATGATATATTGGCTTGTATAATAGTTAGAAATGAACCAATAGGTTTGTGATTCGATGTCCCACTGGTGCTATAAAGCAAAACCTGAATGCTACTATTGCTGTTTATGGTCAGTGGTGAAGACCGACAGACATTAATCTGAATCAATTCTCCAGATTCCACATTTTTTGACACTTTTTTCTCTCCAGATTTATACTGAATAGAAGTATTTTGAGAAGCCATAACTAAGACATTGTCATGGTTAGTCTGGAAAGATAAGCCTGGGATAAAGAATGAGGATCCCCAACTTTCAACGGGCCGGAGCTGTTCATAGACATGAGAACAGCCTATTTTATTCTCAGCACATGTGTGCCCAGTCATGACAGCAACAGGATGTTGAGATACAACTTTAGTGCCTGAGAGATCATCTTTACTCTGAATTTGAATAATATTGAATGGCTCAAGGTTCAGTGTCATCTTGTCACCCTTTAAATAATTTGTCCCATTATAATTTATAGTACCTTTTAGATAGATGTCAACAGTTGTTTGTTTTTCATACGAAACCACTAAGAATTCTTTATATTGATTTTCTGGTCCCTTTTGAGGGGTAATTATAAAATATTCAAATCCCAACTGGTGAACAGGGTAAATTAAAGTCATATCACCACTATTGTTTCTGTAATTACGAGACATCACAGTAACATCTGCATCAGCTGTAATCAGCGCAGCATGTGGACATAATGCTGTTCCTTTTAGCTCACCAATAGATGTGATAGCAATTGTAACAGATTCATGTTTGCCAATCTTCATAACCTTACTAAAATTGGAGTTCATAAGAGTGAAAGTAACTGTGGTGTCAGGTGAGATGCCAGTCACAAGAATTTCTCGTTGAGGCATTTCCTTAAAATTTTGATTCTGCAGAAATGCTGTGATAAACTTTTTTCCAACAGAAGTAACTTGGTCTTCAGAGCCTGTAAAAAAAAGGTTACATTTAAAATGTACATTTATTCAGATGTAGCAACACTCTTTGTGGCTACATGTTGCCATAATCACGCCTTTTTAGGCAAGACCGCATGCATTTCTGGGGCGCGCATGCTTCTTAGATGCTCACGCACCCCATTTGCATGAATGCACATGCTTCTTAGATGCTCATGTGCCCCATTTGCATGAATAGGAATGGCAGATGCCGCAGCTTGACATGGCTAGGCATGGGCGCGCCTTGCCAAACTGAAAGTGCTTGTTTACCAACAATTTAGCCACAAAGAGCTATCTTTATCTTCACTTTAAATATCTTCAGCTAAAACACTTTCTCACTTTCCTTGCAAATTCAACAACCCTTTACAACCTGACTTCATATTAATTTCTCTGTTACAGCAGACCCATTGTGACATCCAACACCTTCCTTTCATCAAAGCAACACACAACATTTAGAAAATCAATGGAAAGCTGATTTGAGTTCACCAGTAAAGGAGGACCCATGGTCCAAAATAGATCATCAATCAAACCAACGTGTTTCGATCCTCTATGGACCTTTGTCGTGGTGTCCTCTAGGGACCTTGACAAAGGTCCCTAATGGACCGAAATGCATTGGTAAAGAGACTGTGGAACCAAAAGGACTGTTTATTATTCCAAACACCTGATTAAGAAGGTACACTTAGCATAATAATACTGTAGTCCAGACCTACATTCTTTTGTGTTTTTTGTACATTATAACATCTGCCTTCCAATTTGCTGGGCTTCTAAGGATTTTATTGTTTGGTTTTAACATTTTTTAATTGCTAGATAAAAAAAGAAAGTTTTTGTTGTCTAAACTGGAAACCAAGGGTTTTATGACCGTATAAGCATGGATAAAGATACCTTAATGTGAGGATTCAGCCTGTCTAAGCTGTGAGTTTTGGTGTGTTCAGTTACTATCACCAGGGTGAAATTTGGGAGCCTGTAAAGAAACCTTGATGACTTCACTGCTATGTGAGTCTTTAGATACGCCTATACAAATTTTGGATGGCTATCACTGACTTAAATATTCTGAAGCTTCTTTCACCATGGTGAAATTGTTGTCAAAGTACATATTACTACACATTGTTGTATTTCCTCCTCATGCCTAACTGGTTGTAAAAAAGTCACTTGAAGAATGATTGCGATTGACCAGTAAAAAGAAACCTTGATCGGAAGAACCCATCCACAAATTGTGTGAGTTTTGGTTACACTATATTAGATTCTTGCTTCTGTAACTATACCCATATGAAATTGATCCCCACCTTCTATGTAAAAGAAACCTATAAATTCTTGGCTTACTCTTTTGATAAGTGAGTTTTGGTACCCCTTTTGCTATTTCCCTTTAGCCATTGGGTCTCAAAAGCAAATATAAAATTGTGAAGTGAGACAGTACTACACATTGTTCTATTTTCTGTTTTATTTACACGAATAAACATCAGAAGAAAAACATCCCTTAGGAGACTTGTCATTTGTCAGTTACTGGACTTTTGCTTTGACCATTAAAGTGTTGCCTTTGATCTATTGTCTTACTTTATGTCTTGTTCTATTTATTTGACCTGATTTTGGGCAGGTTTTAGGCAATTTGATTGTGTCTACACCACTTACTTTTCACCTGGACTACCCTCAAACTTTTCTCACTTACTATACATTAAAGAAAGGTTTTCAGTTAAGACATTACAAATAGCTATTTTATTGTGCAAGTCAGCAATGCACTTATTTCTGACTGAATTATCTCTGGTATCCCTCCTATTCCTGAAAATTCTCCTATTTTATGCAGTGATTGGAAAAGCAATGTTTCCCACCTTATCCATGATCACAATTCTTAAGTACTTTGCTAAGTTTAACAAGAAAATAATCTCAGCATCATATGTAGAGATGCATTATAAGTTGTAACATTGTGCTTATTTTACTCCTAAATTGAAAATATTGGTACCTCTACAGACTCCATTTGTTTCAAATGCAAACAAATTGAAGCAGATTTTATGCATTGTATGTGGTCCTGTAAGGGGGTACTGATAATCTGGTCTTTAGGCGATAATTATATTTGCACCACACTGGAGATATCTTTGAGATGACTCCTGAGTGGGCTTTGTGGGATATTCTTTCTTTACCTATCTCACCTCGCTTACCCAAGGGCACACATCAACTAGTGGCAAAAATTGTGACAGCTGCCCAAAAAACCACCATCTTGGAATAGAATTTCATTTGATACATTAACACTGACCCTTTTAAACCGAGAATGTCATATTTGTTTCATATGGACTGGCTATAAATGTCTATGAGTTAAGATAAAGGGACAGAAAAATTATTTTCTAGTTGGCTTCCATATGTCCATACTTTACCAACCCAAATTAAAGAAATGCTCCTATCTGCAGTTCATTTGACAGCTTGGTATAGTATAGAAATACTATCCTATGGCAACCCTCCCTTTTAACCTTCCAATTACTTGTGTCATTGTGTTTAGTACTTGTTCATTTTGTATGTTTAATCATTGCTAATGGCTCCACCATACTTTATTTGCTGTAGTGGATTCTTCATATTATCCTTTGATTGTAACATCATATAATCTATTGTTTATTACCTTTATCATTCTATTCTGCTATTTGATTATTCATATTTACTGTTGTGTAACTTGCAGGTTTACAATAAAATAAATATATATTTTTTAAAAAATACAGGTTTTCACTACATTTATAAATAATTAAACTAAAATAATATAATTGTAGTAGATACACATTTGCTACAAATATATTGAATAAAGAATCATTTCTTTTGATTTTAATACATATAAATCATCTCTTGGAATGATAATGTAACATTACATATATTTTTTATTTTCATAATGGAAAAGCTCACCTATCTCTGTTTGAGTCATTCCAGTTGTTGTGCCAATTCCTTGTAACCCTATTGTTAGGAAAATAAAAACATCAATTTATTTTACAATCTATCACTTCTTAAAGGAAACATGAAAATTTACTTTTTTCAAATATCTCTTGAAAAAGGTTTAAACATTTTTTTATAATGTAATGTGTAATTTCTAATACTGATTAACAACAGCCATACTTGAATCCACATTGTGATCCCATCCTTTATATGCATCAGTCTCCAAACATTAAATGCTAACTAAAGAGTCAGCTGGCCTGAAAACACTGTACAAATTGAGGTTTAGGACTATTACACCTAAAATATGCTTTTATTAACACAAACAGGTACAAACAGTACAGATTTTCTCTTTACAAATGATTTAAGTAAAAGTAAAATAATGTTATTGTATTCAATACACATTAACCACACATATTTTTAACAAAAATACAATTACAATCTTATCTTTTCAATGAATATATATAGTTCAGACCAAATTGCAAAAACAAAATCTTTCTCTAATGCACAAAACCATGTGCACTGCAGGTGGGGCAGATATAACATGTGCAGAAAGAGTTAGATTTGGGTGTGTTATGTTTCTGTGCAGAGAAAATACTGGCTGCTTTATTTTTACATTGCAATTTAGATTTCAGTTTGAACACAACCAATCCAAATCTAACTCTCTCTGCACATGCTATATCTGCCCCACCTGCAGTGCACATGGTTTTGTCCATTATAGAATAATTTTGCTGTTGCGTTAAGGTCTGAATTAGGCCCAAAATTAGGTGTAGGACTATTATACCTAAAACATGCTTGACTTAGCACACTAGAATGTGCTCATAATTAACAGTACAGGTTTTCTCTATCTGTATAAATGATTAATTTCAAATAATATAATTATAGACAATACGCATTAACCACAAATATCTTTAACAAAAATAAAATTAGAAGCTTATCTTTCATTTTAATATATACAAAGCATATTTTTTAATGATAATGAAATATTGCAAATATTTTTGTTTAATAATTTAGTTGAGGATTGCCAGTTTACCCACTCCTTGCATTCCTCCTATTTTTTAAACTGTATTTAAAAATGTCTGATGGTCTAAAAACACTGTACGTATTGAGATGTAGCATATTACACCTAAAACTTGCTTGTATTAACATACTAAAGTATGCTTATAATTATCAGTACAGGTTTCTCTATCTTTATAAATGAATGAAGTAAAATATTATATTTGTAGTCAATACACAGTAACCACAAATATCTTTAACAAAAATTAAATAAGAAGATTGAGGGGGTATAATAGGGTGTGAGAATCAGGAAATTAGAGATTTTCTGAGGGTTCTCTTGTTTTTCTAAAGTGTCAATCATTTACATGGCAAAATCAGCCGGGTCTTGCATGTAAATAATAGCCCCTTTTAAAAAGCAGTAGAACATTTTCAAAATCTCTCTTACTGTTTTTCACATTCTATTAGATTATCCCTTTACCTTTTCATTTTAAAATGTGCAACATAAATTATTGAATGATGAAACGTTATATACCCATAATTACTGAACAGCTTAATTTTTATATAGGAGGGAAGGGTTCTAGACTACACACCCTAACTGCTTGTAATGAGAGATGCTACCATGACGAGACTTATAGTACTACACAGAAAATAAGATGCAGATGCACTAGGCACACATTACTAGTCAAAACTATATGTAATCTATGCCACATATTTTGCACACTTTCCACTCTTGTAACACTCATACCACTGAGTAGCTGCTTTCACTCATCTAATACTCTGCAACACTTCACTGCTATCTTTTATTTGTGTGATGCACTTTTTTGGCAGGGCTAGTTTGGGGGTGCCCTGTGTCCCATATGTGGAATCCTAGAATGTTAGGGACTTAGCCAATGAGGTGCCCTGGACATTGGTGATTAAGCACATAACTTTGGCCAAATTTATGCTAACAACCACTTATTTGATATTTAAGTGTAATATTTATTTATATTTTGAATACTCATATTTCCATCGTGCAGCTGCATCTTTTTTCTATGTGTACTAGTATAAGTCTCAACAAGGTAGCACTTTTGATTACAAGCAGTTAGGGTGTGCAGTCTAAAGTCCTACCCCATACATATACAATATTATGTGTATATATGTACATTTGAAGGATGAGACTCCTTCAGTCTGGATTGGCACCCCTCCTGTCACTAATTAATTTTAAGTAAAGAACTATGTAGCATTTAACTGCACATTGAATAATGCATAATTACAAGTAAGACTTTATACATTTATATTGTGTCAGTTGTGAGTTGAGCATTGGAATGTGGACCCCTTGAGCTGATCTCTTTCTGCTACTTTAGGTCATTTTCACTTGCATTTATTTTAACATATATATTTAACTTTTTTCTTTATATCACTTTCTTTGCATTTATCTATGTAACTTATTTACACACCTAGCTCTTATAACACTCCTACCACTGAGTAATCGCTTTCACTCACCTAATACTTTGCAACACTGCAATGCTATCTTTAATTTGTGTGTTGCAATGGGATTTTTTTTGGACTAGGATGGTTTGTGGGTTCAGGTGTGAACTCAAAGAATGTTAAGGACTTACCTGATGAGGTGAACTGGACCTTGGTGGGTAAGCCCATATCTTTGGCCAAATTTATACTAACAATCTCATATTTCATTTCTATGTGCAGCTTTATGTTAACATTACAACTTACTTTAGATCTGAGTTTGGACATACCCCTCTCAATAATCTTTCTGCATATTATATATCTACCCCACGTGTCGTGCAAAATGATTTTTTATCATGGTGCAAAGTTATTTGTTCTGTTTTGTTTTGCTCCCAGCTCAGATTCAGCCCTTTATTTATTCACTTTTGTAAATGTCTTTCAGCAGAATGTTTGCAACATTTTGCAATAATACAGTGTGATCATTTTTTAGTAATGACTATAACTTAATTATACTTCAAATAACTGCTGAAATGTATGCTTTTATACATTTGTCTCAAAACATTTTATTTTTATATTTGCTGGAAAAAGAAAAAGCATACACATTAATAAATCTTCACCATAAAGGTCAGAAATAAAATTAGCTATGTACTCAGGAGTTCAGCAGACAAATTATGAGTGAATGCTGGAGTAAAGATGTAAAAACTAATACTCTGGCACCTTTATAGTGTCAGTGTGTGGTTATATAGGTTTGGCTGATTTAAATATGACACCATAGTGACATCAGTGATCACATAACAGCAAGTACAGAGTCCCTCAGATCAGGGCTAGATTAAGCCCTAGGGAGGCCCAGGGCACCCAAGACAGGAGGTATCCACTCTGCTGGGGGAAGAGTGCTGGTGTGCATGCAGCTTCCTCCCCCCTCCTCTCGGGCAGCACGGTTAGGGACAGAGTCAAGAAATCTCCAGGCTCCGCTGCCAGCAGCTTCTCCCCAGCAGCATGGATCCCTCCTGCCTCACCAACCTGAAGAAAGGTAAAAGAGCGGTGCAGAGCTCTGGCTGGGGGGTCTCTTAATACAGGGGGCCTGAGGTACTGACCCCCTGGGCACCCCCTTAATCCGGCTCTGCCTCAGATTCTGCATGTTCACCCCCATAGGAGGAATAAGGACACAAGCTAGCATTAATAAGTATGGAGGAAACAGATAGAGAGCAAAATGGCAATGGAAGGTCACCAACATCCAAATGAAGCAGCATCAAGTGCCTGTTGAGAATCAGTGCTGTCTGTTTTTAGAATTGGTGTTTTAAACTGTAGCTAGTATTATTGCAACCAAAGATAAGGGTAAGAAAAATAATGCACTGGTTGTTCAACAGGGACCTCCACAAGAATTTTTGGACTTTTTTGCACCAGGCTGTGAAACCCTGTTCTTGTTAAAAGAATAATAGGTCATTGATAGCAATCACTAAGTGATGTTAGTAATTTTAGGGTCTAAAATAAGAAACACTGGGGTGTGTAGAGGGTAGTCACAAATATACTGGATCAAAAGAAAGTCTCATTATGCTGGAGTTAGGCAGTGAGCCTAATACTATGGCAACCATTTGCAGTCAGAGCAGTTAATTAATTAATAGTCAAGCCAGATTTAAATATGCAACCTCCAGAGAAGGCAGTGTTCATGTGTCCATAAAGTCAAGGTAGTGCCACTTGCCCAACAATATACATGTTTGAGTCACATTATGATGGCCACCAGCTAATAGCCAGAGTAACTGCTATAAGCACCATGGATAGCCGCTAAATGGGCTTAAATGTAATTTTAGACACTCATCTGTTAGCGCCCTAATTCATTTTGATGGTGAGCTGCTGCACTGTAGTGTGTTGGTTGGCCCTCACACACTTTCGTAGTCAATGATTACCTCTCACATCAATAGCACATGGTGCTCAGCAATTTCCAAAGGTGCCATTTGATCATTCACAATACACCATCACCATAGCAGCACGTGAACAGTTCACAACTGCACTATTTCAGAAATACTGCCACACTTGGCCCAAAATCTGATAATAATTCCATTTGGCAATTCAAATAAATTGCACCTTTTACGCATGACAGCAAAGAATGATATGTGTGCAGATGGCCTATCGCACAACTTGTATGCCCACTAAGCCAGCACATGACACATTATGTACTTAATGGGCTATGCACTGCCAACATCAAATGTAGGAGATGGTCATAAAAATGTGACTCAACCATGAAGATGATTGTTTAGATGCCATATTTCTGAGTCAAAATGGTGCACAATAAAACTGCAGAAAAGTACTGCCACACACAAAACAGACAGATACAATGGCATTGTGTGACATTTTGGAGTCAAGAAGAGTAACAACTGAGTACTTTTCCAAACTTGATCATATTGTCTACATCTGGTGAGGCAGATGCAGACAATATGATCAAGGAGTTTGGAAGCAAAAGGAGGAGAGAAATGGGTCAGTATTTGCAAAGAGAGTTAGGATCAAATGTAGGTTTTTAAGGATGGGGAGACAAGGGCATGCATGAAGGATTAGGAGACAGTGGGGTTCATTCAGAGTTGTTAGCTTGTTGCCAATTTTCGCTATGCTGTGATTTGTTGCTAATTGCACATGCGCAAAGCACGCAGGGTGCATGCACTTAGTTATATAACTAAAAACTTAGCAGATTTGCTGTGGATTCTGCGGCGCTTTTCAGTTGCTCTGCTGATTGGTGAATGATTGACAGGAAAGGGGCGTTTCTGGGTGGTAACTGAGCGTTTTCCGGGAGTGTGCAAAAAAACACAGGCGTGTCAGGGAAAAATGCGGGAGTGTCTGGAGAAACAGGGGAGTGGCTGGCCGAACACAGGGCATGTTTGTGACGTCAAACCAGGAACTAAACGGACCGAGGTGATCACAATCTGTGAGTAGGTCTGAAGCTACTCAGAAACTGCAAAGAATTATTTATTAGCAGTTCTGCTAACCTTTTGTTTGCTATTCTGCAAAGCTAAGATACACTCCCAGAGGGCGGTGGCCTAGCGTGTGCAATGCTGCTAAAAGCAGCTAGCGAGCAAACAACTCGGAATGAGGGCCAGTGCCTGTTGTAAGGGAGAGATTAATAAGGTGAGCAATACTGGAACAGACAGATGGAGAGAGGTTGCAGAGGAGGCAGAGTGGAAAATGATCAAGTGGGCAGGTAGAGAGGGGGAGGACCAGATAAGGGCCATAATTTCCTCTACAGATATAGGGGAATGGTAAGATGTTTTTGAAGGTTTGGTCAAGGAAAAGAGAGGGCAGTTTGCTGAGGGGTTGGAGGGATGTGATGTCCTGATGTATGTGGCAAATTTTGTATGTGAAGTAGTTGGCAAAGTCAAAGGCAGAGAGTGAGGAAAGGAGTCGAGGCAGAGGTGGGCAAAGGAGGGAGTTGAAAGTGACAAAGAAACACTGGGGGCTTGAAGATTGGGGCAAAATTAAGTTCTTGAAATATGACTGGAGAGGGAAAGTGCTGCACTGTAGGTATAAATAATTAGTTTCACCTGTGGATCATTTTAAATGTGCCAGTAAGTTATAAATACATGTGTGCTCTAGCACAAATTATTTAAAACATTCACTCTTAGGGTTCCCTGAGGACTGAATTTGGTAAAACAATGGTGTATAATTTCATGGTATGGTGGTTCCTTTTGAGTAATGGCACCATTTTGCCAAAGTATGAGTTAATGCTAGTAGCACATTTGTTATTTCTTCCAGCTTACAAGGCTTTGTGAGAAGAATCCAATATACTGTAGATTGCAGACAGAGTATCTTTGGTATATAACTGCCACTACTCCTACAGCTAAAGTATCAATGTCAAGATAAAAATACTAATATTTTAAATTCCATATGGTTGGCAAGTGATTGGAGCTAGTATAAGTTGATGAGATACTTTAATGGCGTTGGGTAAACATTCCCTCTGTAACTTTGTACGCCAATAAAATAAAGTCATCCTTTATAAATGGTCTATAGTAGTTGACAAATTCCAAAAAGCATTGAGTAGGATTTACCCTACATGTGAAAGCCATGTAATGATTGTGCTTATATTTTCTGTATCCATCTGTAACTCAAAGCCTTATGTGATAACCAAGAATGGGAAGTTGTTTTTGCTCAGTATACAATTGTTATGTTACAGTATAGATGAATTTAGGGATATAGAGAGCCAACTATAACTGTCAAGGGTCCAGCATTGCTTAAATCAGCATCAAATAAGGTACAGTAAGTTTGAATGTATTTTAGCACTTTCTGTCAAGAATTTTTAAATTAATAGACATTCACCTCAAATATCTTTATACAGTACAGGAAGTTACAGTATAATAATGATATATTATTTTCAGTTTCAACCTTAGACCATGTTTTCAAAATGTTAAGACTGCACATATAGATGATTGATTGTATAATAAAAATACTTATCTATACAATCTTATAATAGGATGCTTAAATGTATAACAAAATAATAATAAACATAATCACTTTTTGTACAATTTACAATTATAATAAAGTACCTGAATTCAAAAACTAATTCTGACAAATGTGTTTAAAAATATATTATAATAATTACATATTTCCAAACAATATCAAATTTAGGCAACCAAATTGATATTAATTTTGCTCTGGTAAGTGTAATGAAATAGTTATAAGAAGTAAAATAGCTCTTCTCAATTGATAAATTAGGAATCTTTTTTAAAATATAAATAATTTTTAATTTTATTAGTAATTTCATTATTAGGTTACAGACAAATTCCTGACCTAAACAAATTGTATTTGCATTCAGACAGTAAAATACATGCAAATTTACCTTTAATGCAGGGTGCCACAAATCCATAGGCCATGTTCATTGAGTAACCAATGCTGAGAAGTCCAAAGGGTTCTGTAGAGTGCTGGACAGTATGAAAGCTGAAGCCACTGCCATAGTTATATTCTGCCCAGGAATATTCAGATCCAGGGAATTTTTTCCACTCAATATTTGTTGGAGACCTCCCATCAAAAGTAATACCAGGAACACTTGACGTCTTGATTGTAAAAACTGCTACATTAGATTCAAATGTATTCTGTCCTATGAGGTTATAAATAATGCCAAATGATTTAATGGCTTGTATAATAGTTAGAAATGAACCAATAGGTTTGTGATTCGATGTCCCACTGATGCTATAAAGCAAAACCTGAATGCTACTATTGCTGTTTATGGTCAGTGGTGAAGACCGACAGACATTAATCTGAATCAATTCTCCAGATTCCACATTTTTTGACACTTTTTTCTCTCCAGATTTATAATGAATGGAAGTGTTTTGAGAAGCCATAACTAAAATATTGTCATGGTTAGTCTGGAAAGATAAGCCTGGGATAAAGAATGAGGATCCCCAACTTTCAACGGGCCGGAGCTGTTCATAGACATGAGAACAGCCTATTTTATTCTCAGCACATGTGTGCCCAGTAATGACAGCAACAGGATGCTGAGATACAACCTTAGTGCCTGAGAGATCATCTTTACTCTGAATTTGAATAATATTGAAAGGTTCAAGGTTCAGTGTCATCTTGTCACCCTTTAAATAATTAGTCCCATTATAATTTATAGTACCTTTGAGATAGATGTCAACAGTTGTTTGTTTTTCATACGAAACCACTAAGAATTCTTTATATTGATTTTCAGGCCCCTTTTGAGGGGTAATTATAAAATATTCAAATCCTAACTGATGAACAGGGTAAATTAAGGTCATATCACCACTGTTGTTTCTGTAATTACGTGACATCACAGTGATATCTGCATCAGCTATAATCAGCACAGCATGTGGACATAATGCTGTTCCTTTTAGCTCACCAATAGATGTGATAGCAAATGTTACAGATTCATGTTTGCCAATCTTCATAACCTTACTAAAATTAGAGTTCATAAGAGTGAAAATAACTGTGGTGATAGGTGAAATGCCAGTCACAAGAATTTCTCGTTGAGGTATTTCCGTAAAATCCTGGTTCTGCAGAAATGCTGTAATAAATTTTTTCCCAATAGAAGTAACTTGGTCTTCAGAGCCTGCAAATGAAGGTCAAATTGGCATTTTACTGCACACATATATATATATATATATATATATATATTAATTATTTTGAAATATACCTTGATATTCATAAAGTCAGAAAATGGCAATTATTATTTTGTGTATGTAATAAATATATTTTTGTTTTATATTTGCACTTAACAAAGAAGTATATTTGATACATATGAACAACAATACATAGATAACGGTCTTCCATGCTTTATAGTTGAACCATTTCTGAGGTTGAATCCTCAACATTGTAACATTTATATATTTTACTGAAATGGATATAGTGAAACAAAGACGTTGCTGCTAATTGTCGAGAAAATATTCCCCAATTTCGAAAAACGTCACACACTTTTACTTCAAGTTTGCTGCCCATCTTTTGTAAAATGTGGCAGTGTTTTCTAGAAAACAGGACACATTTTACTTCCAACAGTCTAAATCCACTACTATTGAAACATATATCCTACTGAATCTATATGTGGAATGGAGATGAAATTTCAGTCACTATAATAGATGCTGTTGTTGAAAGATCTAGATTTAGGGTCTAATGAAGACCTGATCGCAAAAGCAAAATCTTTCTATAATGGGCAATACCACGTTGCACTACATGTGGGGCAGATATAACATGTGCAGAGAGTTAGATTTGTGTGGGTTATTTTGTTTCTGTGCAGGGTAAATACTAGCTGCTTTATTTTTACACTGCAATTTAGATTTCAGTTTGAACACACCCCACCCAAATCTAACTCTCTCTGCACATGTTGTATCTGCCCAACCTGCAATGCACATGGTTTTTCCCATTAGGGAAAAAGTTTGCTGTTGCGATCAGGTCTGGATTAGGCTCTTAGCTAGCACATTCCTATTTTGATTTGACCATGCATAGGCACAAAAATTTTTTAGCTGTCATTATTTAAATGTGGAAGAGACTGATGCACATCTCTGGGAAATCTGGACTTGGGCTCATCACTTAATGACACGCACCAGTGGAGATTGATTCATTATTATCCCATATACAAGGGTTCATATTCACATATGGAGGCTATGGTATGACCACCTTCCTATATTTGAAGTCACTACTTGAAAGAAATTCATCTTATGGTCACAATATTACATTTAAGGAATAAGATTGTTTTCTAGAATATTTTTACACCATTTATAGACCTTTTTTACCTATAAGTCATTAAAACTAACTACAAGTAAATCACGTTATTCATTGTGTGGTCCTTGAGGAGTCATGCTTTTTGTTGATATCCCCTGATGAAGTCCTAACAAGGACGAAACGCGTTGCTCATCACTTAATGACACGCACCAGTGGAGATTGATTCATTATGTGAGTAAATATTAGTATATTTAATTTCATTATTTTTATATATTATTAATTATTGACTAACATTAAATATATTTCATATTAGTATCCCATATATGAGGGTTCATATTCACATATGGAGGCATTGGTATGACCACCTTCCTATATTTGAAGTAAGTTCACTTATTTAATATAATATTTATAATAAAATATAATCAATAGACACTAATTGTATTTAATATTGTTTATTATTTAATAGGTCACTAATTGAAAGAAATTCATCTTATGGTCACAATGTTACATTTAAGGAATAAGATCGTTCACTAGAATATTTTTACACCATTTATAGACCTTTTTTACCTATAAGTAAGTATATTTGGAGTCATCTCATTACTTCGATCTAATAAGGATCTGACTTAATACCACTCTAAACTAGTTCTAATTATTTATTGATCACATTATAGTCATTAAAACTAACTACAAGTAAATCACGTTATTCATCGTGTGGTCCTTGAGGAGTCATGGTATGCATACCTCTTTCCTTCTTTATTCTAAATTGTGTGTACAAAAGTTGTATTGTCTATTAGATACCAACAAAAGGTGTCTTTTATTCAAATATTTTTTTAATTATTTCAGCTTTCGGTAATAATAAACTGGTAGCCTGCTAATTGAGTACATACGGTTTCCATTGTATCTAAATTGATTTTTATTTACTCAGAATGCCAATATGTCTAACATCATTTATGAATATGACCTTTTGAAATTATGTACTGGCTGTTCGCTGTAATCATGAACTATATATTATAGTGGATAAATTGTTTTCTTCATTCTTCTCCTCCATCAACCAGCTTTTTGTTGATATCCCCTGATGAAGTCCTAACAAGGACGAAACGCGTTGGTATTTGACCTCTAAAGCAAGGACACCTAAACCTTGATGTTATTCTGCTAGAGGTTATATATGTCCAATGAACTGCTTTTAATAAATTATTGTGAATTTTTATGGTTGGTGGTTGTATATTAATTGACAATCAGTTATTTTATTTAAGAAAAATTTGTTGTGCGCACTTGGAATTTTGTTGTATATGTTGATTGTGAACCCTTAACTGGCAAAAGGGTTATTCCACAAGTGCAGCCCCCCCTTGTCAGCGCAGTTTTGGGTACATTTGTGTGTAATATATATACTACATTTTATAAGGTAATATTCTGCTAAGCTCCCATAATTGTGAGCCCCTTTTTGTGGGGGTACAATTAGCTCAGCATACAATACCTGAGCTAAGTTTTATATTTACGTTATGTTAAATTATGTCTTTGTGATTTTCATAATTATCAATTTTAAACAGTATATAAGAAAAGTTAATTTTTATATGATATAATTTTCATAAGGTTGCCCCCAAAAAATTAGAGTTCCCCTTTTCTCTTTTTTCTCACTAAATCATTATTTGACTTTGTGTGGTGCACCTCCACCTGTGACATTTCTTCCTAAAAATTCATTTCAAAGGACTATATATACAACTATTGTGGATAAGCTTATTCTTTTTGGTCTTTTGACCTTAAACCTATTAAGATAACTCTACCTATGCTCAGATGTTCCCAATTTGCCTTTCCTTGAACATAAACATGTTTAATAATTATTAAACAAAAAATATATCAAAGGACCTGGTGTTAACAGTATCTGCTAATGATATGTGGGACTACTTCGGTAAATCAATGTAAAAAATATCTTTTATTGATGCACAATAACCTTAAAAATATTTCTGAAATATTTTATATTGATGATTTTATTAAATGTCAAATATAGAGCAATAAATTATGGAAAAATATTATAAAGAAATGCTTTATGGTATTATACACATACTCACTTTTTCCGTTATCAGTCATGTCTGCTATCCATCCAGTTAATGGTAATTCTCCTATTTTATGCAATAATAAGAAATACATTAAGATTGTTTTAGAAACTATCACATCTCAAAGATAACAGTTACTAGAGACAAAATAATATATCCATACTGCAAACAAATATAATTTTCCTTAATTTGTTTTTGAAACTGTCTTTTACAGACAAATGTTTTGAAACATTCTATGGGGGAGATTCAAATGTTTGAAAAGTCAGTTGGGAGTCTGGTTTTTCCTATCTAATAGACAGGAAAAAACAGACACCCAGCCGACTTTTCAAACATTTGAATCTCCCCCTATGTTTCTACATTGTAAGATGTTATATTATTGGTGATCGCAAAGCTATACTTGAAATGCCTAAATTGTCACATGTTCTTTACCTCTGTCTACAAACAATTTTCCATACATATAATTTACTAGATATCAAAATTACCTGTACTCAATGGATTTCCACCAACTAGATAAAAAAAAAAAGAATTACATTAACAAACATGTTCTTTCAAATATTGCCTAGAATTTTACCTTTTAAAAATTGCCAAATTATACTTTTAGAAACATCACCATACAACATCACCTTATAGTATTACGTATATCTGTGTTGTAAATGCTTAAAATGTCTATTATTGACCATGGTAGTCACCCAGTTTTTAGAAATGTTTTAAGAATATCTTGCATATCTAAAAATATACTACAGCTCATATACATATATTAGTATGATTATATATTAAACATTTTGAGATTCTGCACTATTTGTGGCAAATGAATAATATCTTACCAATGTTTAAGGGTTATTACACCATACAAATTTTCTCATTTTGTACCTAGACAACACTCTCTATAATTCTAAAATACAGATATCCAACATCTGTAATATTCCCACTATTATTAACAATTAAATGGCTTAAAGCACCCCATTTCTTGTCATATACTGAACTCAACATGACAGCCTGATGCAAACCAACTGCAAACAGGAAATAAAACATTATCAGTTATGAACATCACACATTGACAGAAGCTTCTTCACACAGCAGCATTACATGTAATGTGAATAGAGTAGGTGCAGTGATATAGAACTATTGTTCTGATTATGGCATTATAGGAATGATTTAGAGGTTGACATAATGTGACATACAGCAGCTATTAATGGTGGCTGCACAATTTTTACTTTCTTCAACTACTGTTCTAAAGTTCTTCCCTAGCGCACATCTGTAAATATGAATGTGTAAGGACTGTGGTGCCCACTTTAAGTATCCATACATGCTTTACTATCAATTGGTATATGTTTAGATGCATCATTCATCACACCATCGAATCTTGCACCAACCCTATGGAGGTGCTCAATCACTGGCCCTCATTCCGAGTTGTTCGCTCGCAAGGCGAATGTAGCAGAGTTACACACGCTAAGCCGCCGCCTACTGGGAGTGAATCTTAGCTTCTTAAAATTGCGACCGACGTACGCGCAATATTGCGATTACAAACGAGTTAGCAGTTTCAGAGTAGCTCCAGACTTACTCTGCCTGTGCGATCATTTCAGTGCTTGTCGTTCCTGGTTGACGTCACAAACACACCCAGCGTTCGCCCAGGCACTCCCACCGTTTCCCCGGCCACTCCTGCGTTTTTTCCGGAAACGGTAGCGTTTTCAGCCACACGCCCCTGAAACGCCGTGTATCCGCCCAGTAACACCCATTTCCTGTCAATCACATTACGATCGCCGGAGCGAAGAAAAAGCCGTGAGTAAAAATACTTTCTTCATAGTAAAGTTACTTGGCGCAGTCGCAGTGCGAACATTGCGCATGCGTACTAAGCGGATTTTCACTGCGATGCGATGAAAAATACCGAGCGAACAACTCGGAATGAGGGCCACTGTACTTGTACACCAGCATTGAATGCAGCTCTGAAACATGATGAATATATATAAAAATGTATCCCTATTAGAATCTGAAAAGTTAATGATAAAATTTGTATCTTTAAACTACTTTTCCCTGGTTGATGTCAATGCAATATTAGAGTTTGAAAAGAGTCATCTAGAGTTGGAATTTTGCGTGTGGTCAAAAATACAATCCTGTCCATATTTACTAAGGCTTTAAGTTATCTAAAATAACAAACATAAAGACTTATTTTTATGTTTAATACATACAGGATCAGTCAAAATACAATTATAAATATTTTTTTAAAAGTATCAAAACTGTATCAAAGGACCAGATATATATCTACAAACAGAAGTGTTTAAATGTTTCACTATAATCCAGCTTTGAAGAAATAAGATAAATGTAGAAATGATTACCAATAAGCTTTTTCATTTTCTGTATAAATAGCATAAATAATTCAATTAAAAAGTATCTGTATTAAAAGGACAGCTCAAATACAAGAATGGAGGCACCCACTTTAGGCATCCAAACATGCTTTAATACCAATTGGTGTGTTTTTAATTGCATTATAGAAACCTGGACAAACCCTATGGTAGGTGCAATTTCGCCATCTTACTGTGACCTCCTATGTCTGCGGCCATATTCACTATTACACCCAAAATACTCTTAGAACATGCCCATAAAATGGAACATATTTAAATATATTTCTAGCCACCTTGCAGTCACTGCCAAGAAACACACATCACTTTTCAATATTTCTGATTCTGTTTGTCCCGATAATAATACCTCCTCTTGTGTGCACAATATGTAACACATATGTATAATAATACATCCTCTTGTGTAACACATATGTAACACATGTACAGCACAAGTTTTTATGGATTTTCATATACAGTATGTGTATTACCAAAAAAAATTGCTTAGCTTCTGTACATGTACACTAGCACTGCATGTGGATCTGAAGCACTCCCTATGTTGTACTGTATAATACATTTATCTCTGCTGAGTGTCTGAAAAGTGCTTAATACAATTTTTGTCTATAAACTTTGTTGGCATTTCCCTGGTTGATGTCAATGCAATATCAGCATTTGAAAAGAGTAATCTAGAATTACAATTTTGCATGAGGTGTCATAGGCAACCATGTCCTAAAACATGTTTACTAAAGGCATTAAATTATCTAATGTAAAAAATTATAAAGACTTATTTTTATTTTTATGTTTAATACGTGTAAGTCACAAAACATATATACAGATGGGTCCACGTTATTCTTGACCTTTAATAGGATTAACTTAGACTGGGCAGTCGGACTTAATCCCCTACTGTAATGACTTAATCCCCTGTTGTATTGTTCTCTGTATTGTATTGCAGTTGAAAACAATAGATGAAGGGTTTATGCTAATAAATCATGTTGTGGCTAGGCGCAGAAAACTAGTAAAGATAACCGTGGACCCATCTGTATATATATATATATATACAAAGCACAAATATAGCCGGCACTCCCCTTGCTGGTGTAACAACTGCTCTGGTACCCTCCCTAGGAACAGATGTCCAATGCAGATAGGAGAACAGGCGTCACTCAGAAGACTTTTCAAAATGCTTCTTTTAATAGAGTATTAACTCCTCTATTCAAAAAAAGCATTTTGAAATGTCTCCTGAGTGCCACCTGTTCATATATATATATATATATATATATATATATATATATATATATAGTACTTAAAAGTTTCAGGGGATCGGATACATATCTGCTAACAGAGGTCTTGGACTATTTCACCAACATTCAGCTTTGCAGAAATAAGTTTAGTGCAAAATAAGAAAAGTACTGTAGCTATATTAAAATGAAAGTGAGCTCAAATATATGTGAGCAAAATAATATTTTAATTATCATTTTTCATTCCAGTACAGACTTTCAACAATCTAATATGTGATGATGACAAAATATTACAAATATTTGATGTTATTATTTATTTATTAACAGTTTTGAATATAGCACAGCAAATTTCATTGTGCTTTACATTTTAAAACAACAATGATAAATCAAAACTGGGAAATAACAAACAGTCAAAAAGGTAGGAAGGCCCTGCTTGCAAGCTTCTATAAGGAAATAGGCATTGATACACAAAGATAGGCGCTATCTATTGCATAAATGTCCACCAGCTTGAGAAGGTTCTGGAGGGCTGCATGATATGGCCACACAGCAATATTGAACTTGGGTCAGGAGAAAGGGAAAGTGAAGAAATAGAAAATATGTGAGGATATGTGTGAAATGTACAGTGGGGATGCAATTGGATAGAATAGCTTATAAAGGTTAAGTGAGCGGGTCCGGAATTTGATTAGGTTGCATGAAGAGGTGTTTTATTATACAAATTCTCACGCATTTCTTTCTGAAATATTGCTGTTATCCCTCCTGTTGTTGGCATTCCTCCTATTTTATGTAATAAGAAAAAAATTTTGTTTAAAAACTATCACCTGTTAAAGAGAACAGATATGTGAACCAAAAGAAAAGATTCAAACCATAGAGTTTTTGAATTTTTTATTTACAAATTTCTGTTTCATTCAGAGATTTTGGTGCATTCCATCAATTTTTAGCTTGCTATTTTATGATACTATCTTACATTATTTGTACTTAAAAATTTTTTCCCTCACATGCATTATTTACAGCAGCCATATGCATTACTTATGGAAGTCTATATTTCTGATAAAAATTATATGTATTTCCTAATGAGCTTTCACAGATTTCTCTTTTAGCTTAATATTTTGGAAAATTCTACTGTGTGTTTCTGCATGGCGCTATTTTATGACCTTAGTCAATCCATAGTTAGAATTCAAATTTACATTTTATCACATGTAATATTTACATCACTCTTCAACTACTTTATTATTTTTAAAATTAAGTGGATATTAAATTACTTGTACCTCATCGATTTTAACTTGTTAGAAAAAGAATTAACATTGCAATAAACGCTCTTTGAAAATATTGCTAAGATCTTTTACTTTAAACTTTTATAAATCAAGCTTTTGAAAACATTGCCCAAGAACTTCATTTTAAATAATTAAGATAATCAGTACTGTAAATACTAAAAATACTAGCCAACCAGTTTCTATTATTATTTATTTCATTATAATCATAAAACAATAAATATTATAGACTAGATGATTCATAATGCCCTACGGGTGCTCTTCACACTGTCGTAAGGGGCTACACCCCCTTAACCCTTGCAGGCCCTTGTGGTATGTAATATTTGTATTATATGGAGTATTACCTCCAATCATAATTGTGTGAGTGGTTAAATATTGCATGTGCAAAGGGCATGTGATGGTTAAGGGGTTGTAGCCCAGTGCTATGGTATGAACAGTGCACAAAGGGCCTGATGAATCACCTAGTAGGTGCTGTGGTTGGGGGAGTGGCAGGTGTGGGGAAGATATGGATGGGGAGGGGTCTGGAGGTGCCACAAGTTGGGGAGGGGTGGTTGTGGGGGTGCCGCAGGTTGGGGAGGGTCTGGTGTAGTGGTGTCACAGGTGAGGGAGGGGCAGGTGCGTGGGTGACACGGGTAGGGTCCAAAGCCACTGTGGGTGGGGGAGGAGCACTTGCAGGGTTGCCATATGTGGGGGAGGGGTGGTGGGTGCAGTGGGTGGGAGAGGGGGCCCAGAGCCACCGTGGGTGGGGGAGGGGTTGCAGCGGTGGTGCCACTGTTGGGGAGGAAAGGTACGGGGGTGCTGTGGGTGGGAGTGGGGGTCTGGAGCCACCATTGGTGGTGGACAGGTGTGTGTGGGGGAGCCACAGATGGGGCCTAGTGGTACTGCGAGTGGGGGAGGGGTGTGTAATGCTTTTCCTGTTTGTCCTCCAGGAAGCAGCTAAACTGCTGTCCTCCCTTTGGCAGTGGCTCTCCCAGAGACTTGCACAGTAGCCAAGCAGCCAGTCACTATTGTTAGTACTGGTGTCCCAACACGATGCATTACAGGGTAGAAGATGCACCCAATAAACTACAGCTCCCAGCAGCCCTGGAATGCTTTGACGCTAAAGGATGCTGGGAGCTGTACTTTATTTAGTACATCTATTTTCCTGTAATGCGGCACATTGGGACACCAGCGCTAACAATAGTGACTGGCTGGCAGAACAGACTGACTGGCTGAATCAATGTAAAAGGTGAAAGTGCTGTGCAGTGTCAGTGAGACTGCACACCCACTGCACTGCACAGCACTGTTACTGTTTATATTAAATCAGTGTCCAGCCATTACCCTCCACGATATCACCCACTCTATCTGTTACATTAGCCATCTTGGGGCTTCCAGGCTGGCAGCACAGGTGCTGTGTTGCAGAGTAAGGGCCTCTGGGGATCTGGACATGCTGTGGCCGGGAGGCACTTCTGTGACATCATGAGCAGAGGAGGCTTTAGGGCTCAGAGAGTATGCGGCACAGGGAGTGCTATGAAAGCCTTCCACTGTGCCACTTTCATACACATCTATGCCGGTGGCCGCAGCAGCTCCTGTTCCACCTGCACCATGGCTAGGGAGTGGGGATTGTTGATGCCAGAGGGGGCAGGCAGACTGGCAGCAGGACATAGGATGCTGCAGTAAAAGGATTTTTTTCTCCCCTATCTAAAGCGCAGAGACTTGTTTCATACCCCCCAGCTGTACCTTTTTGGCAGGTACAGTACCTTTTTTATGGTCCTTATCGATTTTTGGCTCTCCAAACGTCCTTTAAAAGTATTGGAAAAGGGGCGGGGCCATGCCACTTTACCGATGGCCATGCCCCATTTTCGTATTTGTAGTTATTTTTTATGTGTAACTTGTTGGGTATGTTGCTGCAGATGCAGTGGGCCTATTTTGGGGTGTGTACCTTGAGCTGCAGCTCCATCAGCCCCATTGTTAATCATGCTATGGGAACACACAGCAGCCAAAGGGCAGAGCCTCCCATTGGATGTAACCTGTGTGGGAGGGCGTTTCTCTACCAATCAGCTGTGGACTTGGTGTGCTAGACCTGCTGCTAACCCAGTGAGAGCTCCTAGTGATGCCCTGCATTATAAACAGAGGCACAGAGTCACAGATCTGGGCTGTTATATAGGAGATTAAATGCATATCTAATACAATTAGTAAAAGTAAATGATTTAAGATTCCTTCAAATTTGTGGTTATCTAATACAATATCTATCCATATCTAAGAATATTCCACAATACAATACAAATACAAATCCTCTAATTCTTGGATAGTGTCAACTTTATAAAGTGCTAGATTGATAGGATTCCACATTTCGACTTTAACACTAATGACAATCTTGGCTGAGCTAGGTTCCACATGACAAAATGAATCATCCAAAGTATCAAAGTTACATGTTATTATGCATGTGCAGCTAAAAATTTGATCAAATAGACAGCCCAAATGTGAGAACTATAACTAAAGTTTTAAGATTATGTTATAGAACAAAAATAAAATCAGTTTACATTTTGATACATACTGAATTGAACAAAATAAATAATTCAAAGGACCTAGTTTATGCTTTATTTGCTTCTGGTGTGTTGGACTACTTCACCAAGTAATTTAAAAAAAAATAACTTTAATGTACAATCACCTTAAATATAATTGTTAAACATTTTACAGTATATTAATGATACATTTTTAATAAATGTCAACTTCAGAGCAATACATTATGAAAAGATAATGAAATATAAATAAAATCTTTTACAGTATCATACAGATACTTACTTGTTCCACTAGATATGGTGCCAGCTATCCCTCCTGTTCCTGGTATTCCCCCTATTTTATACAATATTAAGAAAATCAATGTGTTTTTTCCAGAAACTATCACTTCTTAAAGAAAACAGTTATAAGAGACAAAATAATAAATCCATACTGCAAACATAAAGTATTTCCCTCAATTGATTTTTTAAATGTTTAATTCATTCTAAATTCTGCACTGTAACATTTAATAATATTGGTGATACCAAAGCTATACTTTAAATGCATAATTGTCACTTGTGCTTTTTACTTCAGTCTACAAACACGTTAATAAACAGTACATATAATTTACTACATATCAAAATTACCTGTGCTCAATGGACTTCCACTAGCTAGAAAAAAAAACAAGAAAAACAAAAGGATTGCATTAATTAAAAATGTTCTTAAAAAATATTACTTAGAATTTCACCTTTTAATCAATGGCAAATTATAGGTTTAGAAATATCATGAGATAATATCAACTGATATTATTAAGAAAATCAGTGATGTAAATTCTCAGATTGTTTAATACTGACCATGCTAGTCATCCACTTTCTGGTAATGTTTATACTATATATTGTCTTGAATAACTAAAAATATCCTATAGCTCATAGACGTATATTAGTATGATTGGATAAAAAATTTGAGATTCTGCCCTATTTCTGGCTAATAAAAAATATCTCACCAATGTTTAAGGGTTATTTCACAATACTATTTCCTTCATATTCTAGCAAGTGACAACACTCTATGATTCTAGAATAAAATAAAGATTTAGTGCTTCTAGACTATTACCACTAATACTAATGATTTTTATTATTTTTATTATAATCCTTAATTTATTTGGCACTACAAGGGTTCCGCAGCACCCAATTACAGATTACATATGCACATAATCAGAACAGGAAAACAGTAACTCATAGTTGAAGACAATATTGGACAAGTACAGGGTAACTAAGCATAACTACACCAGTACATGACACTAACATATATTTCAAGGTAGACAAGAACTGCAGGATTTGGGAAGTTGAGGATCATTAAAGTAAGAAAAGGATAATCACATGAGGGAAGAGGGCCCTACTTGTGAGAGCTTACATTCTAAAGGGGAGGGGCAAACACACAGGGGTGACACAGATGGGGTAGACCAAGCGTGGGACAGAGGGATAGGACAGGGGCATCTCTAGAGAGGAGGGGACCCATGTGTAGACTCCATGTGTGTGCCCGCTCCTCTCCCATAGCTGTCACACTCCTGCTAGCGCTCTGAGCACTGTAGACTCTGCACCATTTTTACGGAGTCCTGCACATACGCTGTAGACTCTGGCACTGTGTCAGAGTCTCTAGTGGTCAGTGCGCTAGCAGTGGAGTGACAGCTACGGGAGAGGAGGGGGCAAACACACAGTCAGCGATGGACTCCAGAAAGGTAAGTATAGGAGAAATGGGTGCAGTGTGTGCGGTGTGGGCCCCCTGGACTCAGGGGCCCATGTGCACAGCACACACTGCACCCATTATAGAAACACCAAAGAGTTAGGATGAGATTTGGCTGGGTATGGTAAAGAAGTGGGTATTGAGAGCCCATTTGAAGGTCTGTAGAGAAGTAGAAAGTCTGAGGTGGAGAGGTAGAGAACTCTAGAGTAAGGGAGCAGCATGTGAAAAATCTTGGCGGTAGGAGTGGGAGGAAGTAATCAGAAGACAGGATAGTCAGTGTGCATTAGCAGAGTGAAGAGGATGGGTGGGAGAGTAAATGGAGATAAAGTCAGTGATGTAAATGGGAGAGGAGTGGGTGAGCGCTTTGTAAGTGAGTGTGAGAAATTTAAATTGGATTCTGAAAGGGAAGGGAAGCCAGTGAAGGGCTTGTAGGAGAGGGGAGGTGGACGTAGTGCATTTGTTGAGGAAGATGAGCTGGGCTGCAGCATTGAGGATAGATTGGAGTAGAGAGAGGTAATTGTCAGGGAGGCCAGTTAGGAGGAGATCACAGTAATCCAGCCTGGAAATAATCATCGACTGGATAATGTATTGGTGGCATACTGGGTGAGAAAAGATCTGATCCTGGAAAAGTTTTTGAGATGAAAATGACAAGTTTGTGAGAGGTGCTGAATGTGTGGTTTGAAGGAGAGGGAGGAGTCAAGGATTACACCAAGACATCATACTTGGGGGCTAGAGGAGATAGTAGTGCCATCAATGGATAGTGAGATTGTGGGAGGTGAGGTTGTGCGGGAGGGTGGGAAGATGATCATCTTAGTCTTGGACATGTTGAGTTTAAGAAAGCTCTGGGACATCCAGGAAGAGATAGCAGAGAGACAGTGGGAGGTACAAGCGAGGAGAGCTGGGGAGAGATTAGCGGAGGAAAGGTGTATTTGAGTATCATCAGCATAGAGGTGATATTGGAAGTTAAATGAAATAATGAGTTTGTATAGAGAGAAAAGGAGAGTACTAAGAACAGAAACTTGGGGGACACCAACAGTTAGTGGAAGTGGGGGGTAGGTAGTGTCATGAGAGGAGACAGAGAAGGAACCATCAGAGAGGTAGGAGGACAGCCAGTAGCAGGCAGTATCACACAGACCAAGAGAGTGAAGGATTTGCAGAAGGAGAGGGTGATCCACAGTGTCAAAAGCAGCAGAGAGGTCAAGTAGAATAAGCAGAGAGTAGTGGCCCTTAGATTCAGCTGCATGGAGGTCATTGCTCACTTTTGTGAGGGCAGTTTCAGTGGAGTGGAGAGAACAGAAACCAGACTGGAATGGGTCAAGCAGTGAGTGGGAGGAAAGAAAGGCAGTGACGAGGTTATAGACAATACGCTCAAGGAGTTTGGAGGCAAAAGGGAGGAGAGAGATGGGTCGATAGTTGGAGAGGGTGTTTGGATCAAGGGTAGGCTTTTTAAGAATAGGGGAGATGAGTGAATGCTTGAAGACAGAGGAGACAGTGCCTGATGAGAGGGATATTTTGAGAAGGTGGGCAAGATGGGAACAGGCAAGAGAGAGGTAGCAGAGGAGGTGGGAGGGGATAGGATCAAGTGGGCAGGTGGTGTGGGGGGAAGAACGGATGAGTTCCATGACTTCCTCACCAGATTCATGGGAGAAAGATGTCAGAATTGGAGAGAGGGAAGGGGAGTGGTGGCAAGGGATAGGTGGTGGATGGTGACTGGTCTGGTGGGATGTGATGTCTTGGTGTATGGAGTCAATCTTGGATGTAATATAGGTGGCAAAGTCAAGATCAGACAAAAAGGTAGGGAGAGGAGGTGGTAGTGGGCAGAGGAGGGAATTGACAGTGGCAAAGAGGTGCTGAGGGTTGGAAGAATGGGTAGAGATGAAAATTTTGAAGAATGATTGTTTAGAGAGGGAAAGGGCACCACTGAAGAATGAGAGCATGAATTTGAAATGGAGGAAGTCTGCCTTAGAGCATGATTTCCTCCACTGTTGCTTGGCAGTACATGAGCATTTTTTAAGATATCTGGTGCATTTGGTGTGCAAGGGTTGACGTGTTGATCTGCAAGGGTGAATAGTGGTTGGTGGAGCGACAGAGTTAAGACCAGAAGTAAGAGATGCATTGTATAGGGATGTGGCTTGTTCAGAGCATGTGTGAGAGAGAATAGGAGAGAGAAGTGAGTTGAACAAGGAGGATAGGGATGAGGTGTCAATAGCCTCAATGTTGCGCTTAGTGATGGTAGCCTTAGGAGGGAGAGATTGGAAAGCAGAGATAGATAAGTTGAAAGAGATCA
Source organism: Pseudophryne corroboree (assembly GCF_028390025.1). Lineage (NCBI taxonomy): Eukaryota > Metazoa > Chordata > Amphibia > Anura > Myobatrachidae > Pseudophryne > Pseudophryne corroboree. The sequence continues at coordinate 20,527,758 of NC_086453.1, read as the reverse complement.
GGTGGTGGTCAGAGAGGGGGAAAGGGGAATTGGAGAAGTCAGAAATCTCAGAGGGTGAAAACCAGATCCAGTGAGCTCCCATTCACATGGGAGGGTGAGGTGGTCCACTGGGAGAGACCAAGTAAAGAGGTGAGGTTAAGGAGTTTAGAGGCAGGAGATTTTGTGGGGTTATAGATAGGGATGTTGTAATCACCTAGGATAATGGAGGGAATGTCAGAAGAGAGGAAGTGAGCTAGCCAGCTAGCACAGTTGTCAAGGAATTTGGAGGAAATGCCAGGTGGATGGTAAATGACAGCAACTTGAAGATTAGTAGGTTGGTAGAGGCGTATAGCATGGACCTCAAATGTAGAGAATGTAAGGGATGGTTCTGGAGGTATAATTTGGTATGTGTAGGTATAGGGTAAAAGGATCCCAACACCACCACCATGGCCACCCCTGGGTCAGGGTGTGTGTGAGAATGTGAGGCCATCAGCAGTGAGAGCAGAAGGAAAAGTGGTGTCATAGAGAGTAATTCAGGTTTCTGTAATGGCCAGGAGGTTCAGGAAATTGGAAATGAAAAGGTCATGAGTAGGGACTAGTTTGCTGCAAACAGATCTGGCATTCCATAGGATACAGGATAGGGGGTAGGAGTTTGTGGGAGAAATGTGAATGAGATGATCAGGGTTGCTGGAGCATTTACGTAAGATTAATTTAGAAGGAAGGAAATAGATAGTCCTGGGTCCTTGGCTACGAAGGAAGACTGGGAGTGTAGAATAATAGTGGTGGAGGAGAGGTGAGGTGACAGGCAGAGGAGGGAGAGTGCAGGGTTGAGAAGTGGGGTAGAGAGCCTGTGAGGTGAGGGTCAGGTAGGGTAGAGAGCCTGTGAGGGGACAGAAGTAGATTGCAATGGGGAAACAGTTGAGGATGGAAAGTGAGGTAGAGGAGAGGATGGGAGACAGAGGAGAGGAGAGAGGATGATATGTAGGAGACTGGGAGAGAAGGATAGAGGTGATACCAGTGGACAAGTATTAGGAAAACAAGGATTAATGAGGGATGTTGCCAGCCTGGCCATAGTGTGGATGGGGCAAATAGTGGTAGTAAAATGAGAATAGGAGGAGGAATGGTGGCTTAATGGAGAGCAGTGGAACTGCAGAAATAAAGACAATTTGCAAGTATTTAAAATGTGGTTAATGTGTACATTTTAACAGTAAGGCAAATGTTTTGCTGATGTAAGATGGAAAATTACACATTGTTAGCAAACAGCAAGTTGGTGTTCCTTCATTAACTATGCTTCTTGGTGAAATATTGTTTTTTCAGGAATCTGTAGGGTTCGATTAAAAATTGCATTACAGGTGTTTTTTTGTTGTTGTTTTTTTTGCAGAAAGTGATTGTACAGTTCCCTGAGTCAGTGAATATTGGAGAATATTAGAAGTGAACATAAATTTGTAGTTCGGATGCAGTCCAAGTAGTGTTGGCTTTTGAAGGATGTTTCACATTTGTTTGTTTCATTTCAGTTTCCATCCAGTTTAAGTCCAATATAAGTCACAGATGACATCCTTAGAAACATTCATCCTTTGATAACATTCATCCCAGTCTGATTCAGCCAAGGCTTATTCAGCTAGACTACACATTAATATTAGAGATGAGCGGGTTCTGATTTACTTAGTTCTTTCCGCCAGAATTATCACCATTTCATATTTTCTGTATTTTTCTTAATGGCTAACCAAAATACGTGACGTTCGATAGCCAATAAGGAGATTCAGGTAAATCTTAGTAAATCCGAGTAAAACCGAACCCGCTCATCTCTAATTAATATCAAGACCAACAAACAAGTGTTTGTAAGCACATTGATTGATTGGATCCACCCCTAGCCCATCACCCATTTGACACAAACTAAAAGGTTTAAAGAGCCCCATTTCTTGCAATGTGCTGAACTTCATACAGCAGCCTACTGTAATCCAGTTTAAAACAGGAACTAAAACACTCAGTCAAGTACACCTCAGGTTGACAGATTTTTCTTGACACAGTTACATTTAAGGTAATGGGTATAGAGTAGGTACAGTGCTATAGAACTATTGTGCTGAGCATGGCATTGAGGGTCTGTTTAAGAGGATTCCATAATAGAATATGCAGACGCTATTAATGGTGGTCACACATCTGTGACTTTCTCAAAAGCTATTCCAAAGTCCTACCTTTGAGTACATCTGTAAATATGAATGTGCAATGACTGAGATACACACTTTAAGCATCCAAACATGCTTCAAAGCAATTTGTGTGTTAATAGATGCACTATAGAAACCTGCACAAGCCTTATGGCAGGTCCAGTTTCTCCATCTGACTGTGCCCTCCTATGACTGCAGCCAAAATTACTATTACACCCACAACACTCCCATTAAATGAAACATATGTACATGCATTTTTAGTGACCCCACAATCAATGCCAAGAAATACCCTTCACTTTTCAACATTTCTGAAACTGTTTGTTCTGATTACAATATCTCCTTGTGAATACACTAAATGTAACACATGCGCAGAACGAGTTTTTGTGATTTTCATATATGCATATTTCCATAAATATCACTCAGCTACCGTAAATGTACACCAGCATTGCATGCAACACTGAAACAGGCCCTATGTTGCAGTAAAGTATACATTTATCTTTGCTTAATGTCTAAAAAGAGCGTAATACAATTTATTTCTTTTAACTACTTTTAGAGCATTTCCCTTGTTGATGTCAATGTGATATTATGGATTAAAAAGATTCATCTAGAGTTTGAATTTTGCATGTAGTCACATAGGCAACCCTGTCCTTAGACCTGTTTACTAAAGTTTTAATTTATCTAATATAAAAAATGATAGACTTTTTTATGTTTAATACATATGTCATAAAATATGCATAAATGGTATATAAAAGTTTCATAACTTATTACATAAATTTCCTATGATATATCCATAGGTCTTGGACTGGTTCAACAACATCCAGCTTTGCAGAAAGAATTTAAATGTACAATGAGAAAAGTATCTTTATTAAAATAACACTGAGTTCAAATATATTTGAGCAAAATAGTATTTTAATTAACATTTTTCTTTCAATTTCTGTTTTTCAACAATATAATATATGAAGATAATAAAACATTAAAAATATTTGTTTGAAATTAATATACAAATACTTACATATTTCTTTATGATATATGCTTGTCATCACTCCAGTTCCTGGCATTCCTCCTATTTTATTTAATAAGAAAAATGTGTTGTCTAAAAAACTATCATCTCTTAAAGAGAACATATAAGAGCCAACAGAAAAGAATAAATCTATGGATAAATAGTATTTGCTTGTATTTGATATTCACAAATTTCTGTTTTATTCACAGATTTTGTAGCATTCAATCAATTTTCAGTGTACCATTTCATAATATTATAATGCATTATTTGTAATTTAAATAAATCATTTCTCACATGCATTATTTACAGCAGTCATGTATTATTTATGGAAGTCTATATTTCTGATAAAATGTATTTGTATTTACTGATGAACTTTCACAGATATCTCTTTCAGTTTAATACTTTGGAAAATTCTACTGTGTTTCTGCTATTTTATGAACTTAGTCACTCCTTATTTATAATTCAAATATCTAATTTTTCACATGTAATATTTACATTACTCTTAAAACACTTTATTATTTTAGAAATTTAGTGGATATAAAATTACCTGTACTCCATCGATTTTCACTTGCTAGAAAAAGAAAAAGAAATAACATTGCAAAAAATGTTCTTTAAAAATATTGCTAAGATCTTTACAAATCATACTTTTGGAAACATTACCCAAGAACAGGGGCAGTTTGGGATGATGGGACCCTGGCCCAGTTCCTGCTTGGCCAGTCCCATTTTCCCCTTAGCAGGCTGATTCAGCCCTTCATCTAGCCTCTTGCCATGGTTGGAGCTTATCTCCGACCAGGCAGAGCTTGGAAATGGCCCCGCAGCAACTACCAGTGATGCTGCAGCTGCAATCAGTGCAGCACTTCCTCAAACTGCAAGCTCCGGACTCTGCATGATGCCATGTAGGGGGCAGGGCTAGCACTCGGCACTGCTCTGCTGCAAGCCTGTCCTTCATATATGTAAGAGACTAAACAGACTACAGGGGCAGAAGGAAGTTCAGCAGCTCAATGCAAGGTAAAGTACAGCAAAATGTAGTAGAAGAAGGGATGAGGGAAGAGCACAGAGAGGAATATGGATCAGTAATTAGAATAAAAGTGCAGTGAAAGAAAAGAAAGTGAGGCAGCAAAGAAAAGTATCATAAAGAGAGAGAGAGAGAGAGAGAGAGAAAGAAAGAGACTAAGGCAAGCAAGATGCTCTATGTCAGGGATTAGGAAGGAAAATATGTCAGAAAGATATTATAGAGAAAAAGGAGGACAAAATGAATGAGACTAAAGTATAAAGACTAAAGAGGCTTCAAAGAGTGTAGAGAGTCAAGAAAAGGGGGAACATGTACTTGTGTGTTGTAATATAGAGGGACAGGTACTTGTGTGTTGTAATATAGAGGAACAGGTACTTGTGTGTTGTAATATAGAGGAACAGGGACTTACATGTTGTAATATAGAGTGACAGGGACTTACGTGTTGTAATATAGAGGGATAGGGACTTACTTGTTGTAATATAGAGTCACAGGTACTTGTGTGTTGTAATATAGAGTGACATGTACTTATATGTTTTAATATAGAGTGACAGGGACTTGCATGTTGTAATATAGAGGGATAGGGACTTACATGTTGTAATATAGAGTGACAGGGACTTGTGTGTTGTAATATAGATGGATAGGGACTTACATGTTGTAATATAGAGTGACAGGGACTTGCGTATTGTAATATAGAGGGACAGGTACTTGTGTGTGTTGTAATATGGAGGTACAGGGACTTGCATGTTGTAATATAGAGGGAAAGGGACTTTGGTGTTGTAATATAGAGGAATAGGGACTTGCATGTTTAAATATAGAGGAACAGGGACATGCGTGTTGTAATATAGAGGGACAAATACTTGTGTGTGTTGTAATATAGAGGGACAGGGACTTGCATGTTGTAATATAGAGGGACATGTTCTTGTGTGCATTGTAATATAGAGGGACAGGGACTTGCGTGTTTTAATATAGAGGGACAGGTTCTTGTGTGTTTTGTAATATAGAGGGACAGGGACTTGCATGTTGTAATATAGTGGGATAGGGACTTGCGCGTGTTGTAATATAGAGGGACAGGGACTTGCATGTGTTGTAATACAGAGGGACAGGGACTTGCATGTTGTAATGTAGGGGGACAGGGACTGTTGTACTATAGAGGGACAGGCACTTGCATGTGTTGTAATATAGAGGGACAGGTACTTGGATGTGGCAATATAAAGGGATAGGGATTTGTGAATTTTCAAACATAGAGGGACAGGTACTTGCATGTATTATAGTATAGAGGGACAGGTACTTGCATGTTTTGTAATATAGAGGGACAGGGACCTGCGTGTAGTATAATATAGTATGAGTATGTAGTATGAGAGCATGGAAATTTAAGGAAACTAAAAAGCAAGAGAGATTTGGAGAAAGTAAAGGACGAAGAGGAAAGATAAGGTGAATAATACTAATATGATAAAATAAAGAAGAGAATATATAATAAGTGAGTGGAACAAGAGTAAACTGTAGGGCATGACAGAAAGTACAAATAAGAAAAAGGAAAAAAGCTACAGATGAGACAATGGGGTTCGGTATGATTTACCGTCACCCAGGATGCCGAGTGTCAGTATCCTGACATTGGTATCCTGAGCGGTAGAATTCCGGCATGGGGTCGACCAAATCAAACCTCCTTACAGGCTTGGAAGAAAGCTTCAATCACCACAGGTACTATTCTCCCTCTATAGGTGTTGTGCCCCCATCGGGATCACAGCATCGGTATTGTGACAGCTGGGATCCCGATGAGCTAACCGCATACCAGAGAATTTAACAAAAATATAGTGTAGGAGCATAAGGAATCTAGTAAGACTAAGGGTTCAAGTTCAGAATATGGGATCCCTTGATTTAGTGTAACTATAGTGCTCAAAACAATAAGTGTACTATTGTGGGCTTGCTTCACTTGCCATGCTTCGGGCAGGGTGGCTCGCTCCACTTTGCTTGCCACAGGTTACTGTTCCCATTAGATGTCCACATGAATAGTGAAACTAATAGACATGGGGTCTTATGTTCTGAACTTGAGCCAGACTCTGCAATTACCACTTATTAGGACAGTAAAGTACTGTATATAGTGAAAATAGACAAATGCCACCATAGAAAGGCTATATAGTAGAATAACATGAAGTCACAGGCCCAACTGCAGCAAAAGAAGCAAAGACTGCTGTGACAGGCTTTATGAGGAGTGTCCCGCCCATCTCAACATGCCCCACCCCCTCAACAGACCCCACCTCCATTAGGGCTGCTTTCAGAAATTTCCTGGGCTGGTTTTCCATCCCAATCCACCCCTGCCCAAGAAATTAAGCTTAAATTATGAAGAATATCTTTACTGTACATACTAAAAATACTAGCTAACCAGTTTCTATTATTGCTTATTAAATTTCTATCATAACACAGTACTTACTATAGATTTAAGTAATATTCGGTAAAAGTATTTTAAATTTCTGGCTATAAAGTACAATAAATACTGTATGAATTTCTATGGGTAACCCTCAATACAAATCCTCTAATTTTTGGCTAGTGTCAACTTTCTAAGATGCTAGACTGAAAGGATATTACATTTAGACTTTAACACTAATGACTTTCTAGGCTGAGCTAGGTTCCACATAATGAAAAAAGTTACAAGTTGTTATGCGTGTGCAGCTAAAAATGTGGTCACATAGGCAGCCCAAATGTGAGAACTATTCACTAAAGTTTTAAGATTATCTTACATAACAAATATATAGAACATTTTACCATTTTGATACTTATCAAACAAAATAAATAAGTCAAAGGACCTGGTATCTGCAGTATCTGCTAATGATGTGTGTGACTACGTCACCAATTCAATTAAAAAAATAACTTTAATTAATGGACAATCACCTTAAATATAACTGTGAAACATGTTATATTAATGATACATTTGTATTAAATGTCAAATTTAAAGCAATACATTATGAAAAGATAATGAAATATTATAAATAAATACTTTACAGTATCATATAGATATACGTACTTGTTCCGCCAATTATGCCAGCTGTCCCTCCTGTTCCTGATATTCCTCCTATTTTATACAAAATTAAGAAAATCAATATTATTTCAAAGAAACTGTGACTTCTCAAAGATAACACTTATAAGAGACAAAATAAATCCATACTACAAATGAAAAATATTTCACTAAATTTACTTTTGAAAATGTTACTTTCAGAAAAATGATTTGGAGCTTTCTGATTCTGCACTAACATTTTATAGTATTGGTGATGCCAAAGCTATACTTCAAATGACTAATTTGTTGTATGTGCTTTTTACTTCACTCTACAAACACTTTAATATACATGGAATTTACTACATAACAAAATTACCTGTGCTCAATGGACTTCCACTAGCTAGATAAAAAAAAACAAGAAAAACAAAAGGATTGCATTAAATAATAATGTTCTTAATAAAATTGTTTAGAATTTCACCTTTTAATCAATGACAAATGATACATTTAGAAGTACCACCAAATAATATCACCTGATATATTTAAGAAAATCAGTGCTGTAAATTCTCAGAATGATTAATACTGACCATGATAGTCATATAGTTTCTGGTAATGTTTATACTGTATATTGTCTTGAATAACTAAAAATGTCCTATAGCTCATAGACATATATTACAATGATTGGATAAAAGAATATGAAATTTTGCCCTATTTCTGGCTAATAAACAATATCACACCAATGTTTAAGGGTTATTTCACAATATATTTCTCTCATATTTTAGCTTTTGACCAGTCTCTGTATCAATCTACAATAAACATAAAGATTTCCAACATCTGGACTATTACCATGATACTAATGACTAAAAGGCTTAAAGAGCCCCATTTCTTTTCATGTGTTGAACTTCACATGGCAGCCTACTGCAATCCAATTCAAAATAGTAACTAAAACACTGTCAGTCAAGAACCTCTCAGGTTGACAGAAGCTTCTTAACACAGCTGTATTTGAAAGTAATGGAAATAGGGTAGGTACAGTGCTATATCACTGTTGTGCGGAGCATGGCATTGAGGGTCTGTTAATGAGGGGTCCATAATAGAACATGCAGAAGCTATTAATGGTGGTTACACATCTGTGACATTCTTCAAATGCTGTTCCAAAGTCCCACCATTGAGTACATCTGTAAATATAAATGTGCTTTGACTGAGGTATCCACTTTAAGCATCCAAACATGCTTCAAAGCAATTGGTGTGTTATTAGATGCACTATTGGTTGCACCATATAAACCTGTATCTGCCCTTTTGCATGTGTAGATTCTCCATCTGACTGTTACCTCCTTCATCTACAGCCATAATCACTATTACACCCAAAATACTCCCAGAAAATGGAACATATTTACATGCATTTGTAGCAACCTCACAGTCAATGCCAAGAAACACCCTTCACTTTTTAACATTTCTGAAACTGTTTATCCCAAACACAATAGCGCCTTGTGAGTACACTAAATGTAGCAGATGCACAGTATAAGTTTTTAGGGCTTTTATAATATCCATATTTACAAAGAAATCACTTAGCTACTGTAAATGTACACTAGCACTGCAAGCACCTCTGAAACAGGCCCTATGTTACTGTAAATAAAACAGTTATCTTTGTTTAGTGTATGAAAAGTGCTTAAGAAAATTTGAGTCTAAATTATTTTGTGAGCATTTCCCTTGGAGATGTCAATGAGATATAAGGGATTGAAAAGAATAATCTAGATTTTGAATTTTGCAAGGGGTTAACTACTGTAAACAAAAGTTTTAAGTTATCAAATAAAAAATTTATAAAGACTTATTTTTATGTTTAATACATATAAATCACAAAACATATATAGAGAGTATATAAAAGATTTAAAGGACCTGATATATATATATATACACACACACATATATATAAATATATATATATATATATATATTTATATATATGTTAAGATAGGTCTTGGACTAATTCACCAACATCCAGCTTTGCAGAAAAAATTTGAATGTACAATTAGAAAAGTATCTACAGTATATTAAAATGACAGTGAGCACAAATAAATTTAAGCAAGACAATATTTTAATTATCGTTTTCTTTCAATTTCTGTTTTTTTAGCAATCTGATATATAATGATAACAAAATATTACAAATATTTGTTTGAAATTATTATACAAATACTTACATATTTCTTTATGAAAAATGGTTGTTATCCCTCCTGTTCCTGGCATTACTCCTATTTTATTTAATAAGAAAAATATGTCATCTAAGAACCTATCACCTCTTAAAGAGAACATATTAGAGAGCCAATAGAAAAGATAAAATCTACAGATAAAAGGTATTTGCCTGTATTGAATATTTACAAATGTATGTTTCATTCACAGATTTTGAAGTATATAATCAATTTTCAGGGTGCCATTTCATAATATTATCATACATTATTTGTGCTTCAAATAAAAAAAATTCTCACATGCATTATTTACAGCAGTCACATGTATTATTTATGGAAGTCTATATTTATGATAAAAATTCTTTGTATTTCCTAATGAGCTTTCACAGATTTCTCTTTCAGTTTAATACTTTGGAAAATTCTACTCTTTCTACTATTTCATGACTTTAGTCTTTCCTTAGTTATAATTCAAATATCTAGTTTGTCACCTATAATATTTACATTACTCTTCAACAACTTTATTATTTTAGAAATTTAATGGATATAAAATTACCTGTACTCCACTGATTTCCACTGACTAGAAAAAGAAAAAGAATTAACATTGCAATAACTGTTCTTCGAAAATATTGCTAAGATCTTTTACTTTAAACTTTTACAATCATACTTTTGGAAACAATACTCAATAACTTCATCTTAAGTTATTAAGAATATCTGTACTGTAAATACTAAAAATACTAGCCAACCAGTTTCTATTATTGTTTATTAAATTTCTATCATAACACAGTAATTACTATAAATTGAAGACATATTTACTACAATAATTGAAAATAAATAATTTGAGATTCCTTCAAATTTGTGGCTATCAAGTACAATATTTTTCTATTTCTAAGGGTACTCCACAATACAAATCCTCTAATTTTTGGCTAGTGTCAACTTTCTGAAATGCTAGATTGAAATTATTCCACATTTAGAGTTTAACACTTATGACTTTCCTGGCTGAGCTAGGTTCCGCATGATGAAAAGTCATCCACAGTATCAAAGTCACATGTTGTTATGCATACGCAGCTAAAAATATGGTCACATAGGCAGCCCAAATGTGAGAACTATTCACTAAAGTTTTAAGATTATCTTACATAACAAATATATAGAACATTTTACCATTTTGATACTAATCAAACAAAATAAATAAGTCAAAGGACCTGGTATCTGCAGTATCTGCTAATGGTGTGTGGGACTACGTCACCAATTCAATTTAAAAAAAAATAGTTTTAATTAATGGAAAATCACCTTAAATATAATTGTGAAACATGTTATGGTAATGATACAGTTTTATTAAATGTCAAATTTAGAGCAAAACATTATTAATATTTATTTATTTATTTATTAACAGTCTCTTATATAGCGCAGCAAATTCCGATGCGCTTTACAATTGGAAATAACAATTATATAACAAACTGGGTAATAACAAACAGTCATAGAGGTAGGAAAGCCCTGCTCGCAAGACTTACAATCTATAGGGAAATGGGCATGTATATACAAGGAAAGATGCTAGCTATTGCATAGTTGTCTGCCAGATTGCAAAGGTTCTTGGTGGGCTGTATGATATGGTCATACAGCAATGATGAACTGGGTTTGAGAGGAAGGGAAAGTGAAGAATGAGAAGACATGTGAGAATGTGTGTGGACTGTGCAGAGTGGATGCAATTTGATAGGAAGGTTTATGAAAATTCTGTGGGTGGTTCTGGAATTTAATATGCTTGCCTAAAGAGGCAAGATTTCAGGGAACACTTAAAGGTTTGGAGACTACAGGAGAGTCTTATTGTGCATGGTAGGGCATTCCACAGAGTGGGTGCAGCCTGACGAAAGTCCTGCAATCGTGAGTGGGAGCGAATAATGAGTGTGGATGAGAGACGCAGGTTTTGTGAAGAGCGAAAAGGTCGGGTTGGAAGATATTTTGAGATAAGCAAAGTGATGCACATTGGTGTAGTTTGGTTAATGGCCTTGTGTGTGAGTAAAAGTATTTTATATTGAATACGGTAGAATACAGGTAACCAATGGAGGGACTGACAGAGTGGATCTGCAGATGATGAATGTCTAGCGAGGAAGATTAGCCTCACTGCTGCATTCAGAATGGATTGTAGTGGTGAGAGTCTTGTTTTGGGAACACCAGTTAGAAGACTATTGCAATAATCAATCCAGGAGATAATGAGAGGGTGGATTAGAGTTTTAGCAGTGTCATGTGTAAGGTATGGTCATATTTTGGATATGTTTTTTAGATGCATGTAACATGATCTTGAGACAGATTGAATGTGGGGAACAAAGGACAGATCAGAGTAAAGGATGACACCTAGGCAGCGAGCTTGTGGGGTAGGGTAGATAGTCGAGTTTTCAACAGGGATAGAGATATCAGGTTGGTACCTACTATTGGCCGGTGGAAATATTATTAACTTTGTCTTTGAAATATAAAGTTTGAGGTGGTAAGATGTTATTCAGGATGAAATGGCAGAAAGGCATTCAGTGACACGGTCCAGTACAGATAGGAACGAGTCAGGGGAGGATAGGTAGATTTGAGTATCATCTGTGTACAGACGATACTGAAATCCAAAAGAGCTGATTAGTTTACCAAGAGAGGAGGTATAGATAGAGAAAACCCAAGACTGAGCCTTGCGGTACTCCAACTGAAAGACGTAGCGAAGAGGAGGTAGATTCAGAGAAGCAAACACTGAAGGAGCGATTAGATAGGTAAGATAGGAACCAAGAAGGGACTGTGTCTTTAAGACCTAGGGATTGTAATGTTTGTATGAGAAGAGAGTGATCAACAGTGTCAAATGCAGCAGATATAATACATTATTTGTACTTCAAATAAAACATTTCTCACATGCATTATTTACAGCAGTCACATGTATTATTTATGGAAGTTTATATTTGTGATAAAAATTCTTTGTATTTCCTAAAGAGCTTTTACAGATTTCTCATTCAGTTTAATACTTTGGAAAATTCTACTGTGTTTCTGCTATTTTATGACCTTAAACTTTTCTTAGTTATATTTCAAATATCTAATTTGTCACCTATAATATTTACATTACTCTTCAACAACTTTATTATTTTAAAAATTCAATGGATATAAAATTACCTGTACTCCACGGATTTACACTGGCTAGAAAAAGAAAAAGAATTAACATTGCAATAAATGTTCATTGAAAATATTGCTAAGATCATTTACTATAAACTTTTAGAAATCTTACTTTTGAAAACATTACTCAAGAACTTCATCTTAAATTATTAAGAATATCTGTACTGTAAATACTGAAAATACTAGCCAACCAGTTTTTATTATTGTTTATTAAATTTATATCATAATACAGTAATTCCTATAGTTTAAAGACATATTTAATACAATTATTGAAAATAAATAATCTGAGATTCTTTCCAATTTGTGGTTATCAAGTACAATATTTTTCTATTTCTAAGGGTTCTCCACAATACAAATCCTGTAATTTTGGACTAGTGTCAACTTTATGAAATGCTATATTGAAAGGATTCCACATTAAGGGTGGAATTCAAATGCTTGAAAAGTTAGTTGGGTGTCTATTTTTCCTGTCTATTAGAAAAAACAGACTCCCAACTGACTTTTCAAACATTTGAATCTCCCCCTTAGAGTTTAACACTTATGATTGTATTGGTTGAGCTAGGTTCCACATGATGAAAATAGTAATCCACAGTATCAAAGTCACATGTTGTTATGCATATGCCGCTAAAAATATGGTCACATAGGCAGCCCAAATGTGAGAATTATTCATCAAAGTTTTAAGATTATCTTACATAACAAATATATAGAACATTTTACCATTTTGATACTTATCAAACAAAATAAATAAGTCAAAAATCTGGTATCTGCAGTATCTGCTAATGATGTGTGGGACTATTTCACCAATTCAATTAAAAAAAATAACTTTAATTAATGGACAATCACTTAAATATAATTGTGAAACATGTTATATTAATACATTTTTATTAAATGTCAAATTCAGAGCGATACATTATGAAAAGATAATGAAATATAAATAAATACTTTACAGTATCATATAGATATACTTACTTGTTGTGCTAATTATGCCAGCTGTCCCTCCTGTTCCTGGTATTCCTCCTATATTATTGAATATTAGGAAAATCAATATTTATTTTCAGAAACTATCACTTCTCAAACATTACAGTTATAAGAGACAAAATAATAAATCCAAAAATGCAAAAATAAATTATTTCTTTTAATTTACTTCTGAAAATATTTATTTCAGAAAAATGCGTTGGAGCTTTCTGATTCTACACTGTAATATATTATATTACTGGTGATGCCAAAGCAATACTTCAAAAACACTTTAATATACTTGTAATTTACTACACATCAAAATTACCTGTGCTCAATGGACTTCCACTAGCTAGAAAAAAAAAACAAGAAAAACAAAAGGATTGCATTAACTAAAAATGTTTTAAAAATATTGCTTAGAATTTTACCTTTTAATCAATGACAAATTATACATTTAGCAATACTACCATATAACATCACCTGATAGTAATTAGAATAAAAGTGGAGTGAAAGAAAAGAAAGTGAGACAGCAAAGAAAAGTATCATTGAGAGAGAGAGAGAGAGAGAATGAGAGAAATTAAGGCAAGTAAGAGGCTCTATGTCAGGGATTAGGAAGGAAAATATGTCAGTAAGATATTATAGAGAAAAAGAAAGACAAAATAAATGAGACTAAAGCGGCTTCAAAGAGTGCAGAGAGTCAAGAAAAGGAGGAACAGGTACTTGTGTGTTGTAATGTAGGACAGGTACTTGTATGTTGTAATATAGAGGGATAGGGACTTACGTGTTTTAATATAGAGTGACAGGGACTTGCGTGCTGTAATATAGAGGGATAGGGACTTTACGTGTTTTAATATAGAGTGACAGGGACTTGCGTGTTGTAATATAGAGGGATAGGGACTTATATGTTGTGATCTAGAGGGACAGGTACTTGTGTGTTGTAATATAGAGCAACATGGACTTATGTGTTGTAATACAGAGTGACAGGGACTTGTGTGTTGTAATATAGAGGAATAGGGACTTACATTTTGTAATACAGAGTGACAGAGACTTGTGTTTTGTAATACAGAGTGACAGGGACTTGTGTGTTGTAATATAGAGGGACAGGTACTTGCATGTGTTGTAATATGGAGGGACCTGCATGTCATAGTATAGAGAGAAAGGGACTTGCGTGTTGTAATATAGTGGGATAGGGACTTGCGCATTTCAATATAGAGGAACAGGGACTTGTGTGTTGTAATATAGAGGTACAAATACTTGTGTGTGTTGTAATATAGAGGGACAGGGACTTGTGTGTTTTAATATAGAGTAACATGTTCTTGTGTGGTTTGTAATATAGAGGGACAAGGACTTGCGTGTTGTAATATAGCGGGACAGGGACTTGCGCATGTTGTAATAAAGAGGGACTGGGACTTGCGCGTGTTGTAATACAGAGGGACAGGGACTTGCGTGTTGTAATATAGCGGAACAGGGACTGGCATGTGTTGTAATGTAGAGGGACAGGGACTGTTGTACTATAGAGGGATAGGCATTTGGGTGTGTTGTAATATAGAGGGACAGGTACTTGCATGTGGCAATATAAAGGGATAGAGATTTGTGAATTTTCTAACATAGAGGGACAGGTACTTGCATGTGTTATAGTATAGAGGGACAGGTACTTGCATGTTTTGTAATATAGAGGGACAGGGACCTGTTTGTGGTATAATATAGTATGAGTATGTAGTATGAGAGCATGGAAATTTAAGGAAACTAAAAAGTAAGAGAGATTTGGAGAAAGTAAAGGACGAAGAGTAAAAATAATGAGAATAAAATTAATATGATAAAATAAAGGAGAGACTATATAAGTGAGTGGAACAAGAGTAAAGTGTAGGGCATGACAGAAAGTACAAATAAAGAGGATAAAAGGTACAGATGAGACAATGGGGTTTGGTATGATTTACCATCACCCAGGATGCCAAGTGTCAGTATCTTGACATCAGCATCCCGAGCAGTAGAATGCCAGCATGGGGTCAAACAAATCAAAGTCGCTTGCAGGCTCGGTGGAAAGCTTCAATTACCTCAGGTTCTATTCTCCCTCTATAGGTCTTGTGGACACCCATAAAGGTGAAATGACCTACCTCACTGGTATTCCGGTGGCAGTATGGTGCCCCAATCGGGATCCCAGCATCAGTATTGTGACAGCTGGGATCCTGATGAGCTAACTGCATACCAGAATGTAACAAAAATATAGTGTAGGAGCATAAGGAATCTAGTAAGACTAAGGGTTCAAGTTCAGAATATGGGATCCCTTGGATTAGTATAACTATAGTGCTCAAAACAATAAGTGTACTGTTGTGGGCTTGCTTCACTTGCCATGCTTCGGGCAGGGTGGCTCGCTCCACTTTGCTTGCCACAGGTTACTGTTCCCATTAGATGTCCACATGAATAGTGAAACTAATAGACATGGGGTCTTATGTTCTGAACTTGAGCCAGACTCTGCAATTACCACTTATTAGGACAGTAAAGTACTGTATATAGTGAGAATAGACAAATGCCACCATAGAAAGGCTATGTAGTAGAATAACATGAAGTCACAGGCCCAACTGCAGCAAAAGAAGCAAAGACAGCTGTGACAGGCTTTATGAGGAGTATCCCACCCATCTAAACATGCCCCACCCCCTCAACAGACCCCACCTCCATTAGGGCTGCTTTCAGAAATTTCCTGCGCTGGTTTTCCATCCCAATCCACCCCTGCCCAAGAAATTCATCTTAAATTATTAAGAATATTTTTACTGTAAATAATAAAAATACTAGCTAACCAGTTTCTATTATTGCTTATTAAATTTCTATCATAACACAGTACTTACTATAGATTTAAGTAATATTTGGTAAAAGTATTTTACATTTCTGGCTATAAAGTACAATAAATACTGTATGAATTTCTATGGGTAACCCTCAATACAAATCCTCTATTTTTTGGCTAGTATCAACTTTCTAAGATGCTAGACTGAAAGGATATTACATTTAGACTTTAACACTAATGACTTTCTAGGCTGAGCTAGGTTCCACATAATGAAAAAAGTCATCCACAGTATCAAAGTTACAAGTTGTTATGTGTGTGCAGCTAAAAATGTGGTCACATAGGCAGCCCAAATGTGAGAACTATTCACTAAAGTTTTAAGATTATCTTACATAACAAATATATAGAACATTTTACCATTTTGATACTTATCAAACAAAATAAATAAGTCAAAGGACCTGGTATCTGCAGTATCTGCTAATGATGTGTGTGACTACGTCACCAATTCAATTAAAAAAATAACTTTAATTAATGGACAATCACCTTAAATATAATTGTGAAACATGTTATATTAATGATACATTTGTATTAAATGTCAAATTTAAAGCAATACATTATGAAAAGATAATGAAATATTATAAATAAATACTTTACAGTATCATATAGATATACGTACTTGTTCCGCCAATTATGCCAGCTGTCCCTCCTGTTCCTGATATTCCTCCTATTTTATACAAAATTAAGAAAATCAATATTATTTCAAAGAAACTGTGACTTCTCAAAGATAACACTTATAAGAGACAAAATAAATCCATACTGCAAATGAAAAATATTTCACTAAATTTACTTTTGAAAATGTTACTTTCAGAAAAATGATTTGGAGCTTTCTGATTCTGCACTAACATTTTATAGTATTGGTGATGCCAAATGACTTCAAATGACTAATTTGTTGCATGTGCTTTTTACTTCACTCTACAAACACTTTAATATACATGTAATTTACTACATAACAAAATTACCTGTGCTCAATGGACTTCCACTAGCTAGATAAAAAAACAAGAAAAACAAAAGGATTACATTAAATAAAAATGTTCTTAATAATATTGTTTAGAAATTTACCTTTTAATCAATGACAAATGATACATTTAGAAGTACCACCAAATAATATCACCTGATATAATTAAGAAAATCAGTGCTGTAAATTCTCAGAATGATTAATACTGACCATCATAGTCATATAGTTTCTGGTAATGTTTATACTGTATATTGTCTTGAATAACTAAAAATGTCCTATAGCTCATAGACATATAATACTATGATTGGATAAAAGAATATGAAATTCTGCCCTATTTCTGGCTAATAAATAATATCACACCAATGTTTAAGGGTCATTTCACAATATATTTCTCTCATATTTTAGCTTGTGACCAGTCTCTGTATGAATCTACAATAAACATAAAGATTTCAAACATCTGGACTATTACCATGATACTAATGACTAAAAGGCTTAAAGAGCCCCATTTCTTTTCATGTGTTGAACTTCACATGGCAGCCTACTGCAATCCAATTCAAAATAGTAACTAAAACACTGTCAGTCAAGAACCTCTCAGGTTGACAGAAGCTTCTTAACACAGCTGTATTTGAAAGTAATGGAAATAGGGTAGGTACAGTGCTATATCGCTATTGTGCTTAGCATGGCATTGAGGGTCTGTTAATGAGGGGTACATAATAGAACATGCAGAAGCTATTAATGGTGGTTACACATCTGTGACATTCTTCAAATTCTGTTCCAAAGTCCTACCATTGAGTACATCTGTAAATATAAATGTGCAATGACTGAGGTATCCACTTTAAGCATCCAAACATGCTTCAAAGCAATTGGTGTGTTATTAGATGCACTATTGGTTGCACCATATAAACCTGTGTCTGCCCTTTTGCATGTGTAGATTCTCCATCTGACTGTTACCTCCTTCATCTACAGCCATAATCACTATTACACCCAAAATACTCCCAGAGAATGGAACATATTTACATGCATTTGTAGCAACCTCACAGTCAATGCCAAGAAACACCCTTCACTTTTTAACATTTCTGAAACCGTTTATCCCAAACACAATTGTGCCTTGTGAGTACACTAAATGTAACAGATGCACAGTATAAGTTTTTAGGGCTTTTATAATATCCATATTTACAAAGAAATCACTCAGCTACTGTAAATGTACACTAGCACTGCAAGCACCTCTGAAACAGGCCCTATGTTACTGTAAATAAAACAGTTATCTTTGTTTAGTGTATGAAAAGTGCTTAAGAAAATTTTAGTCTAAATTATTTTGTGAGCATTTCCCTTGGTGATGTCAATAAGATATCAGGGATTGAAAAGATTCATCTAGATTTTGAATTTTGCAAGGGGTTAACTACCTGTAAACAAAAGTTTTAAGCTATCAAATAAAAAAAATTATAAAGACTTATTTTTATGTTTAATACATATAAATCACAAAACATATATAGAAAGTATATAAAAGATTTAAAGGACCCGATAGATAGATATATATATATATATATATATATATATATATATATATATATATATATATTAAGATAGGTCTTGGACTAATTCACCAACATCCAGCTTTGCAGAAAGAATTTAAATGTACAATGAGAAAAGTATCTACAGTATATTAAAATGACAGTGAGCACAAATAAATTTAAGCAAGACAATATTTCAATTATCGTTTTTCTTTCAATTTCTGTTTTTTAGCAATCTGATATATAATGATAACAAAATATTACAAATATTTGTTTGAAATTATTATACAAATACTTACATATTTCTTTATGAAAAATGGTTGTTATCCCTCCTGTTCCTGGCATTACTCCTATTTTATTTAATAAGAAAAATATGTCATCTAAGAACCTATCACCTCTTAAAGAGAACATATAAGAGAGCCAATAGAAAAGATAAAATCTACAGATAAAAGGTATTTGCCTGTATTGAATATTTACAAATGTATGTTTCATTCACAGATTTTGAAGTATATAATCAATTTTCAGGGTGCCATTTCATAATATTATCATACATTATTTGTACATCAAATAAAACATTTCTCACATGCATTATTTACAGCAATCACATGTTTTTATTTATGGAAATCTATAATTCTGATAAAAATTATTTGTGTTTCCTAATGAGCTTTCACGGGTTTCTCTTTCAGTTTAATACTTTGGAAAATTCTACTTTTTCTGCTATTTCGTGACCTTAGTCTTTCCTTAGTTATAATTCAAATATCTAGTTTGTCACAAATAATAGTTACATTACTCTTCAACAACTTTATTATTTTAGAAACGTAATGGATATAAAATTACCTGTACTCCACTGATTTCCACTGGCTAGAAAAAGAAACAGCATTAACACTGCAATAAATGTTCTTTGAAAATATTCCTAAGATCTTTTACTTTAAACTTTTACAATCATACTTTTGGAAACATTACTCAAGAACTTAATCTTAAATTATTAAGAATATCTTTACTGTAAATACTAAAAATACTAGCTAACCAGTTTCTATTATTGCTTATTAAATTTCTATCATAACACAGTACTTACTATAGATTAAAGTCATATTCAGTAAATGTTTTTTACATTTCTGGCTATAAGGTACAATAAATACTGTATCCATTTCTAAGGGTAACCCACAATACAAATCCTCTAATTTTTGGCTATTATCAACTTTCTAAAATGCTAGACTGAAAGGATTTTACATTTAGACTTTAGCACTAATGACTTTCTTGGCTGAGCTAGGTTCCACATGATAAAAAAGTCATCCACAGTATCAAAGTTACAAGTTGTTATGCATGTGCAGCTAATAATGTGGTCACATAGGCAGCCAAATGTGAGAACTATTCACTAAAGTTTTAAGAATATCTTACATAACAAATATATAGAACATTTTACCATTTTGATATTTATCAAACAAAATAAATAAGTCAAAGGAGCTGGTATCTGCAGTATCTGCTAATGGTGTTTGTGTTTACGTCACCATATCAATTAAAAAAAAATAACATTAATTAATGGACGATCACCTTAAATATAATTGTGAAACATGTTATATTAATGATACATTTGTATTAAATGTCAAATTTAAATCAATACATTATAAAAAGATAATGAAATATTATAAATAAATACTTTACAGTATCATATAGATATACTTACTTGTTCCGCCAATTATGCCAGCTGTCCCACCTGTTCCTGATATTCCTCCTATTTTATACAAAATTATGAAAATCAATATTATTTCAAAGAAACTGTGACTTCTCAAAGATAACACTTATAAGAGACAAAATAAATCCATACTGCAAATGAAAAATATTTCACTAAATTTACTTTTGAAAATGTTACTTTCAGAAAAATGATTTGAAGCTTTCTGATTCTGCACTGTAACATTTTATAGTATTGGTGAGGCCAAAGCTATACTTCAAATGACTAATTTGTTGCATGTGCTTTTTACTTCAATATTTAAACACTTTAATATACATGTAATTTACTACATAACAAAATTACCTGTGCTCAATGGACTTCCACTAGCTAGATAAAAAAACAAGAAAAACAAAAGGATTGCATTAAATAAAAATGTTCTTAATAATATTGTTTAGAAATTTACCTTTTAATCAATGACAAATGATACATTTAGAAGTACCACCAAATAATATCACCTGATATAATTAAGAAAATCAGTACTGTAAATTCTCAGAATGATTAATACTGATTATCATAGTCATATAGTTTCTGGTAATGTTTATACTGTATATTGTCTTAAATAACTAAAAATATCCTATAGCTCATAGACATATATTAGTATGATTGGATAAAATATTATGAAATTCTGCCATATTTCTGGCTAATAAATAATATCACACCAATGTTTAAGGGTTATTTCATAATATATTTCTCTCATATTTTAGCTTGTGACCAGTCTCTGTATGAATCTATAATAAACATAAAGATTTTCAACATCTGGACTATTACCATGATACTAATGACTAAAAGGCTTAAAGAGACCCATTTCTTTTCATGTGTTGAACTTCACATGGCAGCCTACTGCAATCCAATTCAAAATAGGAACTAAAACACTGTCAGTCAAGAACCTCTCAGGTTGACAGAAGCTTCTTAACACAGCTGTATTTGAAAGTAATGGAAGTAGGGTAGGTACAGTGCTATATCACTATTGTACTGAGCATGGCATTGAGGGTCTGTTAATGAGGAGTCCATAATAGAACATGCAGAAGCTATTAATGGTGGTTACACATCTGTGACATTCTTCAAATGTTGTTCCAAAGTCCTACCTTTGAGTACATCTGTAATATAAATGTGCAATGACTGAGGTATCCACTTTAAGCATCCAAACATGCTTCAAAGCAATTGGTGTGTTATTAGATGCACTATTGGTTGCACCATATAATCCTGTATCAGCCCTTTTGCATGTGTAGATTCTCCATCTGATTGTTATCTCCTTCATCTACAGCCATAATCACTATTACACCCAAAATACTCACAGAAAATGGAACATATTTACATGCATTTGTAGCAACCTCACAGTCAATGCCAAGAAACACCCTTCACTTTTTAACATTTCTGAAACTGTTTATCCCAAACACAAAAGTGCCTTGTGAGTACACTAAATGTAACAGATGCACAGTATATGTTTTTAGGGCTTTTATAATATCTATATTTACAAAGAAATCACTCAGCTACTGTAAATGTACACTAGTACTGCAAGCACCTCTGAAACAGGCTCTATGTTACTGTAAATAAAACAGTTATCTTTGTTTAGTGTATGAAAAGTGCTTAAGAAAATTTGAGTCTAAATTATTTTGTGAGCATTTCCCTTGGTGATGTCAATGAGATATCAGGTATTGAAAATAATCATCTAGATGTTTAATTTTGCAAGGGGTTAACTACCTGTAAACAAAAGTTTAAAGTTATCAAATAAAAAATTATAAAGACTTATTTTTATGTTTAATACATATAAATCACAAAACATATATAGAAAGTATATAAAAGATTTAAAGGAACTGATATATATATATATATACACACACACACATATATATATATATATGCTATGATAGGTCTTGGACTAATTCACCAACATCCAGCTTTGCAGAATTTTTTTTAATGTACAATGAGAAAAGTATCTACAGTATATTAAAATGACAGTGAGCACAAATAAATTTAAGCAAGATAATATTTTAATTATCGTTTTTCTTTCAATTTCTGTTTTTTAGCATTCTGATATATAATGATAACAAAATATTACAAATATTTGTTTGAAATTATTATACAAATACTTACATATTTCTTTATGAAAAAAGGTAGTTATCCCTCCTGTTCCTGGCATTACTCCTATTTTATTTAATAAGAAAAATATGTCATCTAAGAACCTACCACCTCTTAAAGAGAACATATAAG
Organism: Pseudophryne corroboree; assembly: GCF_028390025.1. Lineage (NCBI taxonomy): Eukaryota > Metazoa > Chordata > Amphibia > Anura > Myobatrachidae > Pseudophryne > Pseudophryne corroboree. Next base: position 20,505,114 of record NC_086453.1, on the reverse strand, counting down.
AGAGCCAATAGAAAAGATAAAATCTACAGATAAAAGGTATTTGTCTGTATTGGATATTTACAAATGTATGTTTCATTCACAGATTTTGAAGTATATAATCAATTTTCAGGGTGCCATTTCATAATATTATCATACATTATTTGTACTTCAAATAAAACCTTTCTCACATGCATAATTTACAGCAATCACATGTTTTTATTTATGGAAATCTATAATTCTGATAAAAATTCTTTGTGTTTCCTAATGAACTTTCACAGATTTCTCTTTCAGTTTAATACTTTGGAAAATTCTACTGTTTCTGCTAATTTATGATCTTAGTTTTCCTAAGTTATAATTCAAATATCTAGTTTGTCACATTCACATTACTCTTCAACAACTTTGTTATTTTAGAAATGTAATGGATATAAAATTACCTGTACTCCACTGATTTCCACTAGCTAGAAAAAGAAACAGAATTAACACTGCAATAAATGTTCTTTGAAAATATTGCTAAGATCTTTTATTTTAAACTTTTCCAATGATACTTTGGAAACATTACTCAAGAACTTAATCTTAAATTATTAAGAATATCTGTACTGCAAATACTGAAAATACGAGCCAACCAGTTTCTTTTATTGTTTATTAAATTTCTATCATAACACAGTAATTACTATAAATTAAAGACATATTTACTACAATTATTGAAAATAAATAATTTGATATTCTTTCAAATTTGTGGCTATTAAGTACAATCTTTTTCTATTTCTAAGGGTACTTCACAATACAAATCCTCTCATTTTTGGCTAGTGTCAACTTTCTGAAATGCTAGATTAAAATGATTCCATATTTAGAGTTTAACACTTATGACTTTCTTGGCTGAGCTACAGTAGCTTCTACATGATGAAAAAAGTCATCCACAGTATCAAAGTCACATGTTTTTATACATATGCAGCTAAAAATATGGTCACATAGGTAGCCCAAATGTGAGAACTATTCACTAAAGTTTTAAGATTATCTTACATAACAAATATATATAACATTTAACCATTTTGAAACTAATTAAACAAATTAAATAAATAAGTCAAAGGACCTGGTATCTGTAGTATCTGCTAATGGTGTATGGAACTACTTCACCAATTCAATTTAAAAAAAATAACTTTAATTAATGGACAATCACCTTAAATATAATTGTGAAAATTGTTATGTTAATGATACATTTTTATTAAATGTCAAATTTAGAGCAAAACATTATTATTATTTATTTACAGTTTCTTATATAGCGCAGCAAATTCCGTTGCGCTTTACAATTTGAAATAACAATTATATAACAAACTGGGTAATAACAAACAGTCATAGAGGTAGGAAGGCCCTGCTCACAAGCTTACAATCTATAGGGAAATAGGCATGTATATACAAGGAAAGGTGCTATCTATTGCATAGCTGTCTGCTAGATTGTAAAGGTTCTTGGTGGGCTGTATGATATTGTCATACAGCAATGATGAACCGGGTTCGAGAGGAAGGGAAAGTGAAGAATGAGAAGACATGTGAGGATGTGTGTGGACTGTGAAGAATGGATGCAATTTGATAGGAAGGTTTATGAAAGTTCTGTGGGTGGTTCTGGAATTTGATATGCTTGCCTAAAGATGTGAGTTTTCAGGAAAACACTAGAAGGTTTGGAGACTAGAGGAGATTCTTATTGTGCATGGTAGGTCATTCCACAGAGTGGGTGCAGCCCGATGAAAGGCCTGCAATCGTGAGTGGGAGCAAGTAATGAGTGTGGATGAGAGACGCAGGTTTGGTGAAGAGCGAAGAGGTCGGGTTGGGAGATACTTTGAGATAAGCGAAGTGATGTATGTTGGTGTAGTTTGGTTAATGGCCTTGTGTGTGAGTAAAAGTATTTTATATTGAATACAGTAGAATACTAGCAACCAATGGAGGGATTGGCAGAGTGGATCTGCAGATTATGAACATCTAGCAAGGAAGATTAGCCTTACTGCTGCATTCAGAATGGATTGTAGTGGTGAGAGTCTCGTTTTGGGAAGACCAGTTAGGAGACTAATGCAATAATTAATGCGGGAGATAATGAGAGTGGATTATAGTTTAGCAGTGTCATGTGTAAGGTATGGTCGTATTTTGGATATATTTTTAAATGCATGTAACATGATCTTGAGACAGACTGAATGGGGGAAACAAAGGACAGATCAGAGTCAAGGATGACACCTAGACAGTGAGCTTGTGGGGTAGGGTAGATAGTCAAGTTTTCAACAGTGATAGAGATATCAGGTTGGTACCTTCTATTGGCTGGTCGAAATATTATTAACTTTGTCTTTGAAATATTAAGTTTGAGGTGGTGAGATGTCATCCAGGATGAAATGGCAGAAAGGCATTCAGTGACATGGTCCAGTACAGATAGGGACAAGTCAGGGGAGGATAGCTAGATTTGAGTATCATCTCAGTGGCAAACACAGGATTTCTAGAGGGGGGTTTCCAAATGCAGTCCACAATCTCCCACTCTGTGGAACATTCGAGCTAGTGCAGGAGTCTGAGAGTGGGGTGGAGCCTGGTAACAACCCTGGACATTAATGTAAACAATGGTCTTTTTATACACTGGATACTGTATGGAATACAGTATTCATTTTTAACATTATAGATGGTCTCTAATATAGGCTGTATCAAACATTCAAATAATAGGTCAGGAAAAAGTTAAACATACTATAGTAAATAAATTCCCCAAAATAATAGAACCACTACTGAACTTTCTAAACACATATTCTCCCACCTCATGGTAAGGCTCCTGTCTCTTCTTCCTGGTAGCTACTCTCTGGTCCAGTGCACTGACTGAGGACTCAGATCCACACACACAAACTTCATAGAAGAAGCTGCTACCACTGGGCATGTGCAGCAGCTCTGCTCTGTCCCTTAAACTGCATGATGTGGCGGCAGCTCTAGTAATTGTATTATATACCATTGCTATTGTTGTCAGAATTTAACTTGCCAAGAGGGAGGTGGTTTCTGGGCAACCGGAAACCCCCCCTGTGTGTGCCTATGCATCTGTGTACAGATGATACTGAAATCCAAAAGAGCTGATTAGTTTAACAAGAGAGGAGGTATAGATAGAGAAAAACAGAGGACCCAAGATTGAGCCTTGCGGTACTCCAATTGTAAGAGGTAGCGAAGAGGAGGTAGATTCAGAGAAGCAAACACTGAAGGAGCAATCAGGTAGGATAGGAACCAAGAAAGGGCTGTGTCTTTACGACCTAGGGATTGTAGTGTTTGTATGAGAAGAGAGTGGTCAACAGTGTCAAATGCAGTAGATATCATACATTATTTGTACTTCAAATAAAACAATACTCACATGCATTATTTACAGCAGTCACATGTATTATTTATGGAAGTTTATATTTCTGATAAAAATTCTTTGTATTTCTTAAAGAGCTTTTACAGATTTCACATTCAGTTTAATACTTTGGAAAATTCTACTGTGTTTCTGCTATTTTATGACCTTAAACGTTCCTTAGTTATATTTCAAATATCTAATTTGGCACCTATAATATTTACATTACTCTTTAACAACTTTATTATTTTAGAAATTCAATGGATATAAAATTACCTGTACTCCACTTATTTCCACTGGCTAGAAAAAGAAAAAAAATTGCAATAAATGTTCTTTGAAAATATTGCTAAGATCTTTTACTATAAACTTTTATAAATCATACTTTTGAATACATTACTCAAGAACTTAATCTTAAATTATTAAGAATATCTGTACTGTAAATACTGAAAATACTAGCCAACCAGTTTTTATTATTGTTTATTAAATTCTATCATAATACAGTGATTCCTATAGTTTAAAGACATAGTTAATACAATTATTGAAAATAAATTATTTGAGATTTTTTCCAATTTGTGGTTATCAAGTACAATATTTTTCTATTTCTAAGGGTACTCTACAATACAAATCCTGTCACTTTTGGCTAGTGTCAACTTTCTAAAATGCTATATTGAAAGGATTCCACATTTAGAGTTTAACACTTCTGATTTTCTTGGTTGAGCTAGGTTCCACATGATGAAAAAAGTCATCCACAGTATCAAATTCACATGTTGTTATGCATATGCCGCTAAAAATATGGTCACATTGGCAGCCCAAATGTGAGAATTAGTCATTAAAGTTTTAAGATTATCTCACATAACAATTATATAGATAGAATTATATAAATTTTACCATTTTGATACTTATCAAACAAAATAAAAAAGTCAAAGGACCTGGTATCTGCAGTATCTGCTAATGATGTGTAGGACTAATTCACCAATTCAATAAAAAAAAATAACTTTAATTAATAGACAATCACCTTAAATATAATTGTGAAACATGTTATATTAATACATTTTTATTAAATATCAAATTTAGAGCAATACATTATGAAAAGATAATGAAATATAAATAAATATTTTACAGTATGATAGAAATATACTTACTTGTGCTAATTATGCCAGCTGTCCCTCCTGTTACTGGTATTCCTCCTATTTTATACCATATTAAGAAAATCAATATTTTTTTCAGAATCTATCACTTCTCAAATATCCATAATGCAAACAAAAATTATTTCCCTTAATTTACTTCTGAAAATATTTATTTCAGAAAAATGCTTTGGAGCTTCTGATTCTACACTGTAATATATTATATTACTGGTGATGCCAAAGCAATACTTCAAAAACACTTTAATATACTTGTAATTTACTACACATCAAAATTACCTGTGCTCAATGGACTTCCACTAGCTAGAAAAAAAAAGCAAGAAAAACAAAAGGATTGCATTAACCAAGAAAAACAAAAGGATTGCATTAACTAAATATTTAAAAAAATATTGCTTAGAATTTTACCTTTTAATCAATGACAAATGATACATTTAGCAATACTACCATATAACATTCCCTGATATTATTAAGAAAATCAGTGCTGTATATTCTCAGAATGTTTAATAGTAACCATTATAGTCATCCAGTTTCTGGTAATGTTTATACTGTATATTGTCTTGAATAACTAAAAATTTCCTATAGCTCATAGACACATATTAGTATGATTGGATAAAAAATATGAGATTCTGCCCTATTTCTGGCTAATGAATAATATCTCACCAATAGCTACTGTATGTGTTTTTTCACAATATATTTCCCTCATATTTTAGCTTGTAATAACTCTCTGTATGAATCTATTATGTATCCACTTAAAGCATCCAAAGGGATGTGGATCATAGGGTACACAGTAACTAGGTCATCAGTCATTAGATCGACCACTATTGGTTGACAGTGACTAGGTTGACATCTGAAATAGATTGACACAGTCATTAGGTTGATATGAAATAGGTCATGGAAAAAGGTTGACATGAGTTTTTTTTATATTTTTTGGTGTTGTTTTCTTCATAAAGTGACTGGGAACCCCAATTATTGCACTGTGTCCCCTTGCATCACTCGCTTTGCTCACCATGCTTCAGGCAAGGTGTCTTGCTCTACTACTGCCAAGCTCGGCACAGGTTTCTATTCCCAATCATAGTCCACATGGATCATAAAGCATGATGATGTTCAAAAAATGGAAAAAAATGTGAAACAATCATGTCGACATTTAATATGTATACCTAGTGACCATGTTGACCTAATTGACCATGTCAATCTAATGCATGTCGCCAAATAGTGGTGTCATAATGAATATCGACCTAAGTGATGTCGACCTAAAGACCAGATAATCATCCAAATATGCTTCAAAGCAATTGGTGTGTTATCAGATGAACTTTTGGTTGCACCATATAAACCTGCACAAGTCATATGGTCTCTTTCTGACTGTTCCCTTCTCTATCTGCAGCCATAATCATATTTACATGTATTTGTAGCAACCTCACAGTCAATACCAAGAAACACCCACCACTTTTCAACATTTCTGAAATTGTTTGTCTGAACACAATATCCCCTTGTGAGTACACTAAATATAATACATGCACAGTATAAGTTTTTGGAGCTTTTCATATATCCATAATTACAAAGAAATCACTCAGCTACTGTAAATGTACACCAGCATTGCATGTGACTCTGAAACAGGCCCTATGTTACTGTAAATAATACTGTACAGTTATCTTTGTTTAGTTTCTGAAAGTGCTTAAGAAAAGTTGTGTCTTTAAACGACTTTATGAGCATTTCCGTTGTTGATTTTAATGCTATACCAGGGATTGAAAAGAATCTTATCTAGAGTTTGAATTTTGCATGTGATCAACATAGACAACTCTGTCATGATACCTGTTTACTAAAGTTTTAAGTCATTCAATATAAAATAAATTATAAAGACATGATTTTATGTTTAATACATATAAGTCACAAAACACATATATATGTGTGTGTGTGTGTGTGTGTGTGTGTGTGTGTGTGTGTGTGTGTACTTGTATATATATATATATATATATATATATATTATTTAAAATATTCAGGGGTTCAGATACACATCTGCTAACATAGGTCTTGGAATATTTCACCAACATTCAGCTTTGCAGAAATTAGTTAAATTAAAAATGAGGAAAGTTGCAAAGGACCTGATATATATATATATATATATATATATATAGCATTCAAAATGTCCACACCTATATAAGTTGGTAAGCAGCTGTGTGGTGCTCCATTTAAGATCCAGGGATCAGCCAAAATAAAACTATTTAGAATGGGCACTCACTGTCAAAAAATTAAATTTTAGTTGAAGTAGAAGCAAAAAGTCTCTTTAATTACTTACAGACCATGAAAAAAGTGAAAACATGCATAATTGTCGATGTAACATTTGGATCCACATAGGACCAACATCAGGACCAGCATAATGCAACACAAGAGCAGCAAGAAAGCATAATAACTTGGTTACATCCAGGGCAGGCAGGAAGTGCAGCGGGAGGTGGAACGCATGCCGCTGCACTCCTGATTCAATAGTACATATGTGATCACGGCTGCCTGCCCTGGATGTAACCAAGTTATTAGACATTGAGGTGGATTAGTTATGGGACATTAAGGTATGTTTTTTAAAAATGTATATTGGGGTGTTAAACTATTTGTAATGTGTTTTCTATGGGATGTGGGGGAGTTGCTATGATTGATTGGTGGGAGGGCTAATGTATATATAAACTGGATCTGTTCACTATATGGCTATCTTAAAAAAAGGTCTACACTAGGACCGGAACATTGATCTAACCGTTTCCTGCTGATGGTCTGATTTAAAACCTTTTATTATTTGTAGACTGTTGAGTGCTCCTGTTTTTTTGGATTTATTTTTGGAGTGGGTTCTTTCTCCCTCATTGGATTCTCCCCAACAACTTGCATTAAAAATGTGAGTGTGAACCCTACAGTTTTGGATATATATAATAAATAAATATATATATATATACATACGTATATGCAGATGTATCCACATTTATCTTGACGGTTAATAGGATTAACTGTGACTGGCCAGTCAGACTTAATCCCCTGCTGTAATTACCTAATCCCCTGCTGTATTGTTCTCTGTATTGTATTGCAGTTGAGAACAATAGATGAAGGGTTTATGCTAATAAATCATGTTGTGACTAGGCACAGAAAACTACTCAAGATAACGGTGGACACATCTGTGTAAATATATATATACAGTATATGTATATATATATATATATATATATATATAAACATAGGTCTTGGACAGTTTCACAAACATCCATCTTTGCTGAAAGAGATTAAATGTACAGTGAGAAAAGTATCTATATTAAAATGATATTGAGCCCAATTATTTATAAACAAAATAATATTCTAATTATCATTTTTCCTTCAATTTCAGTTTTTCAACAATCTACTATATAATGATAACAAAATATTACAAATATTTGTTTGAAATTATTATACAAATACTTACATATTTCTTTATGAAAAATGCTTGTTATAACTCCTGTTCCTGGCAATCCTCCTATTTTATTTAAGAAGAAAAATATGTTGTCTAAGAAACTATCACCTCTTTAAGAGAACATATATGAGAGGCAATAGAAAAGATAAAATCTACAGATAAATAGTATTTTCTTGTATTTGATTTTTTCACATTTCTGTTTCATTCACAGATTTTGGAGCGTTCCATCCATTTTCAGGGTGCCACTTCATAATATTATCATACATTATTTGTAATTCAAATAAAACATTTCTCACATGCATTATTTACAGCAATCACATATATTATTTATGGAAGTCTTTTTTTCTGATAAAAATTGTTTGTATTGGAATATCCGATTCTGGCTTACATATTACTCTTTTAATGGCCACCCCTCAGCCTCCATTTACCCTCCTCCTGGCATAACTACAGTGTGGGAGTCCCATGGACTGGTTTGTGATGCTCACAGCATTCTCGGGAGCCCAGCCACTGTGCCAGGAGAAATGCTGTGCAGCATGCAATATGGCACTGGAGATGGGAATAGACCCTTTCTCTCCAGCACCTAAGAAAATAGCTGCTGAGCAGGACTCAGTTGCCTCTAAGGTTTGCCAAGTTGTGGAGGCAAGTAAAGCCTCTATGACCCCCCTTCTCTCTCAGGCAGTCACTGACATCAACCTTCAGCTTAAAGCCCATGCCCAAAGGGTTTATCCATACTTAAAATGTACTGAATTCTATTGTACAAGATGTGGATGGGATGAAGTAGTCTATTAAAGAGTTATCTCTGACAACTACCAAATCTGAAATAAGCTTGAAGATTTTGAGAACCATTCCGGTAGGACCAATATCAGGCTGGTTGGTTAGCCTGAATCTGTGAAAGGCCCTGCACTGGCTCACTTTGTGAGAAATACCCTTTCTGCCATCTTGGGGATGGAACAAGAATGTTAGGATCTGGTCATCAAATTGTTTTACCATGTTGGACCGGTACCTACACCTCACAAACACCGACACAGAGCTACTCTTTTTCGATGTCTAAAGTTTTTTGCATAAAATAGCTTTTTGGTCAGCCTCTAGGAAGAAGTGAGATATCCAGTGGGAAGATCATAAATTATTTATATTTCAGGAATATTCGGTGGACCCAGCATATCTGCATCTGTATGATGGCTCCTCCCAAAAGTATATCTGGTCTCCTGCTGATGCCATTGCTTTCTTGAAAATCTCAGCTGCAGAGTTGACATCAGACATGGCTTACCACACTCCAGGTGTGCTGTGAGTTTCCATTCTTTCATCCTGCCCTGGCTAGTTTATGCTTTTTGTCACTGCAGTTGCCTCCAGCTACCTATTGTCTTACATCCCTACTGCCATATTATCTAGATTTACAGATGGAGACTCTGTTATTATTGCTCCATCTGTGACTAGGGGTGCCTGCCTGTGTGCACCTTGTCACTGTGAGCATCTCCGCCTGGACGGGCGTGCATGCCCAGACGGAGATGCTCCCCATTCACTTTAATGGAAAGCATCTCCATCTGCGTGCCCAGACAGAGACGCCCTGAATGGGAAGTGGCTCATGCACACCCAGCATGACCAGGTGGACGGATTGCCTGGTCATTCCGGAAGAGCACGCCTGCGACTAGGCAGGGGGAGATAGCACTGGCTCCATCTGTATTCCCTCACTATGAATAAGTCATCACTGATTGCTGCTAACCACAGAATGTGTTGCTGTTTTCCCCCTTTTTTGTTTTTATTATGCCTATCTCTGGATGTCGTGTTTGGATTTCTCCAAACAGGATCCTGGGACTACCTCCTGGTAAAGCTTGACGCTATGTCCTGGGTGGTGCCATGCTGGAGTAATTGATCTCCTGCTGCCGGTTGAATTGTTTTGTACTGTCTTGTATTATGCCTAAAGTACCATGCTTTTCCAAATAGTCTAAGAGTGCTAGTTCCTGATTACAGGTCACTGTATTTTTCTCTCAAATGATTTATACTCTTTGGTTTGTCTTTGTGATCTCTGCTGACTGATGTCGGATATTACCATAGGTTAATGGAATGTGGGAGGGATTAACTCCCCAACTAAGAAGAAGAAAATCATTCTCTACCTTAATAAACAGCTCATTGACATAACTTTTTTTTACAGAAATCCCTTCTGGTGTCCGTAGAAGTCACAAAACTCAATATATTGCAATGATGTACTTGCTGTGAGCCCTTATAACTCTAAATCTTGTGGGGTGGTCATCCTGGCTAAACACTCCCTGCCCATTGAAATCCTAGATATTATTACTGATCCTAATGGTAGATTTGTTATACAGTAATGTCTATTGAACTTAAAGGTTGCTCATATCTCCTTTGCAATGCTTATGCTCCCAATGTGTACTCTAAGGTATTTTTTCAAAAGTTGATTGCGGTACTCAGCCACTTTTTGTCTCTCCCAATGATAGTTGGGGGTGCTGTAATTTAGTATCATCCACTACTCTAGACAGATCTGGAAAGTCTGAAAAAACCCATTCTTTCCCTAAACTAGGGGTCTCAGCTCAATCTGCCCAATTATAGTTTGTGGATAACTGGAGAGCCCTGCATCTGGTAGACAGAGATTATACTTGGTTATCAGCTGCTCATCATACCCTCTCATGCATTGACTATATTCTCCTCTCCCATTCTATATTTCCAAATGTAACCCCTGCCCAGATAGAGCCTATCTCTCTATATGATTACACCCTTATATCAGTCACATTGTCACATTGTACAGACGAGGGGACACACACTTTGGATGTTTCCTTCTTATTTATCTTCATCCCTTAAATTAAAAAATTGCTTGGAGGCTGTCTGGTTAGAGTATGCAGGTGCTAACTGCCTTCATCTAGACACTGACCCCTTGTTTTTCTGGATGACGACTAAAGCTGTTATCAGGGGAGATATTGTTTCTTATGTTTCGGCATTGAATACAAATTTCTCAGCCCAGTACCTGGACCTTCAAATTCCTTTGACAGCTTCCTTTCAGCACTATAAAGCAACCCCTACTGCTCACAATAAACATCTTTACCTCTTAACCAAGACCCATTTTGATGAATATATGCAGTCTAATGGAGATAGCTATTTGTTTTGGGTCAATTATTGCTATCACAACTTTGGCAATAAGACTGGGAGACTGCTCACACACCTCCTCAAAGGGGCTCAACCACGTGTGGTCACCCAACCCCTCCATAACCCAAATGGAGCCACTGAGACTGCAGAGGTACCAAGATTATTCTACACTGACCTTTACTCTGGTGTCCCTCCCCATGCCTCATGACTCCCCTCACACTCCACTCCCTCTGGATGTCTGGGAAACTTTGGGGCTAATTCAGATCTGATTTCTGTTGTGCATATTCTCACTGCCCCCATTTCCTTAGAGGAAATTCAACTAGTGGTTAAACAGGTCAAGCCCCATAAAGCTCCTGGGCCTGGTGGCTTTAGTGGTGAATTTTACAAGCTTCTTTTACTTTGAATGGGCAACACTTTGACAAAAGTTTTTAATACCATGCTAGCAGATGAACCTCTGCTTTTATATTTTAACTTGTCCGTTTTGAAAGTTCTCCCTAAACCTGGTAGGGACCTTTCCTTACCAGGCACCTACAACCCCATATCATTATTAAACACTGATTACAAACTCTTCAGTAAAATTCTGGCAGAACGCATGAAAACCATGCTCCCAGCTATTATTCATACTGACCAAACAGGGTT